>NC_044568.1:42116155-42391128 GCF_007565055.1 Rhinopithecus roxellana | reverse complement strand
GGTTTCACCACGTTGGCCAGGCTGGTCTTGAACTCCTGACCTCAAGTGATCTACCTGCCTGCGCCTCCCAAAGTGCTGGGATTACAGGCGTGAGCCCACCATGCCCGGCCAAGAGCAGTCTTCTTACTGTAGCATTCCCAGCACTGGAACAGTTCTTGGGACCTAATGGATACTCAGTACACCCTCTAGAGTGAATGAAAGCCTCAGTTTCCTCCTATGGAAAATAAAGGTGATATTACTATACTTGCCTCGTAAGACTGAATGAAGATTAGCGACATTGTGCAGGTGACATGCTCAATTAGTGCTCACAAGCGCAGTGACTTGGATTTGTGTCCACTTACCTCCCTCCACTGGAGAAGTGCAGGGTCAGTAAACCACTTAGCCTCAAGAGGACAAAGTATTAGTCAGGGAGTTGGAACCTGGCCATTGTCGGGTAAGTGTTTAGGGGCCAGGTTCAACCACTGGGATGACGCGGCCAGTGTTAAATGCACACGTGCCGGTGGAAATAAGACCTAACCCATAGGAGGCTCAGAGGGCTGTGTCCTGATGTCTCGTGGGCAGATGGGAAACTGAGCCAGAGAGAGCCAGAGGACTTGTCTGCTGGGCCTGTGATGGGTGTGACCTAGGTCCCCCTCCACCCCTTTGCTCAAGTCTCACTAATACCTTGCACTCAAAGGAGAACAGAACTCCTTCAAGTGATCACATGTCAGTAATTAACCTTGACAGGAGGAGGATACCTGAGGCCCAGGGCACAGAATTTTGGGAAATTGTGTATGAGTGAAAGGGTGAATTGTATGTTGAAGATAAGGACCAACGCTGGCAGGATCTGAGGCATATGGAGGGTTTGTCCATTCATTCATTTATACGCTCAACCTTTTTTCATTCAGCAAATATATACTGGATACTTCCTGTGCACTAGTCACTGTGTACAAACTGGAGATACAGGGTGGACAATGAATAAGGGTGAATTTTTAATGTTACTGTTACAGGAAAGGGGTCCCGATCCAGACCCCAAGAGAGGGTTCTTGGATCTTGTGCAAGAAGGAATTCAGGGTGAGTCCATAAAGTGAAAGCAAGTGTATTAAAAAAGTAAAGGAATAGCCAGGCGCAGCAGCTCATGCCTGTAATCCCAGCACTTTGGGAGATCCAGGCGGGTGGATCACCTGAGGTTGGGAGTTTGAGACCAGCCTGGTCAACGTGGTGAAACCTCGTCTCTACTAAAAATACAAAAATTACCCTTGCGTGGTCACGGGTGCCTGTAGTTCCAGCTACTCGGGAGGCTGAGGCAGAAGAATTGCTTGAACCCAGGAGGTGGAGGTGAGCCAACATCATGCCACTGCACTTCAGACTGGGTGACAGAGCCAGAATCCCAGCACTTTGGGAGGCCGAGACGGGTGGATCGCGAGGTCAGGAGATCGAGACCATCCTGGCTAACACGGCGAAACCCCGTCTCTACTAAAAATACAAAAAACTAGCCGGGCGAGTTGGCGGGTGCCTGTAGTCCCAGCTACTTGGGAGGCTGAGGCAGGAGAATGGCGTAAACCCGGGAGGCGGAGCTTGCAGTGAGCTGAGATCCGGCCACTGCACTCCAGCCTGGGCGACAGAGCGAGACTCCGTCTCAAAAAAAAAAAAAAAAAAAAGAAAGTAAAGGAATAAACGAATCGCTACTCCATAAAGCGACCCCAAGGGCTGCTGGTTGCCCATGTTTATGGTTATTTCTTGATGATATGCTAAACAAGTGGCAGATTATTCATGCCTCCCCTTTTTAGACCATATAGGGTAACTTCCTGATGTTGCCATGGCATTTGTAAACTGTCATGGCGCTGGTGGAAGTGTAGCAGTGAGGACTACCAGAGGTCACTCTGTGGCTGTCTTGGTTTTGGTGCTGGCTTCTTTCCTGTAGCCTGTTTTATCAGCAATGTCTTTATGACCTATATCTTGTGCTGACCTCTTATCTCATCCTGTGACCCAGAATGCCTAATCATCTAGGAATGCAGCCCAGTAGGTTTCAGCCTTATTTTACCCAGCTCCTATTCAAGATGGATTTGCTCTGGTTTAAACGCCTCTGATGTTCCCAGAAGTGAGCTTCCTAGTGGTCAAAGCAATGAGAGAAGTCTGAGCAGTTGTCAGCTCTACTGTGGCCACAAGACACATGACAACATGTTAGTTGCTCAGGAGAAGCCCAGGTTTTCCTGGCACGATGAGTATCTGAGATACCCATGTCCACTGTGATTTGTTGCTCATGTGACGGGGCAACACACAAGGAGCTGTGCATCCTTACAGGTGAAGACTGACCACAGCAGAGAAAAACTTCAAAGACAAATTTAACACATCTACCAGAGACTCAGACTCTTTTTTCTTTTCTTTCTCTCTCTCTCTTTTTCTCTCTCTCTCTCTTTCTTTCTTTTTTTTTTTTTTTTTAGATGGTTTTATTCTGTCACCCAGGCTGGAGTGCAGTAACGTGCAATCACAGCTCACTGCAACCTTGAACTCCTGGTCTCAAGCAATCCTCCTGCCTCAACCTCCCAAGTAGCTGGGACCACAGGCATGTGCCACCATGTCTGGCTGATTTATTATTATTTTATGCAGAGACATGATCCTCCTGGTTGTCAGGTTGGTCTTGAACTCCAGGTTTCCAGGCACCTGACCTCCCCAAGTGCTGAGATTACAGGTGTGAGCCACTGCGCTTAGCTCAGACTCCCTTTTCATGCATTTCCTCGCATTCTTCTTTCTCCAAACCTTTGCCCATGTTATTTGACAACCCACCTCAATTTGCCTTCCATCTCTCCACTCACCTCTTAAAGGCCAAGTGGTAATGCCTCTCTGTGGTGGGGCAGCATAGCAGGTGTCTGTCTACTTTCTGACCCTCACTCCTGTTCTCCTAGACTGCCAGGAACTCCTGCCACCGCCACCGGCTCCCATGGCCCACATACCCAGTGGGGGTGCCCCAGCAGCGGGGGCAGCCCCCATGGGTCCCCAGTATTGCGTGTGCAAGGTGGAGCTGTCGGTGAGTGGCCAGAACCTACTGGACCGGGATGTTACCTCCAAGTCCGACCCCTTCTGTGTCCTCTTTACAGAGAACAATGGCAGATGGATCGAGGTGAGGCTCTTCCGTGTGTCTGCAGTGGGTAAGGGGGTGGCTAGGCTGCTGGGGAGGAGGAGTCTCCCAGGACTGGGATCCAGGGACTCCAATAGAAGTAGTTGGAGTGTGGGCTGGTGGCAGGGGATTACTCGGTAAACTGTTACTCTTAAAATAAAATTTTATTTTAAATATATTTAAAATATTACTTTGTGTTTATTACAATTAAAATCTATAGATTTATAGTTATATATTTTATATTGATTATTTGATATCTCTTTTTTTTTTTTTTTGAGACGGAATCTCTCTCTGTCCCCCAGGCTGAAGTGCAGTGGTGAGATCTCAGCTCACTGCAACCTCTGCCTCCCAGGCTCAAGCGATTCTCCTGCCTCAGCCTCCCAAGTAACTGGGGCTACAGGTGTGCACCACCACGCCCAGCTAATTTTTGTATTTTTAGTAGAGACATGGGGTTTCGTCATGTTGGCCAGGCTGGTCTTGAACTCCTGACCTCAAGCAATCCACCCGCCTCAGCCTCCCAAAGTGCTGGGATTACAGGCATGAACCACCACACCCCATCTTGTTATAAATTTTTATATACAGTTAAAATTTATAGTTTTACAAAATGTTTGCTTCCACTTTTAAATAACCTTTCCCTATTATTTCTAAATGAATACATGGTCAGTAAGAAATAGAAACAGTGAACTCAGGCTTTGGGAGCTGTTCCAAGGCCCAGTGATGCTACTCCCTGCTGTGTGGCCTTAAGCAAGTGGCTGTCCCTTTCTGAACCTGTCTCCTCATCTGTGAAATTATTATATATTTTTTTCTGCTGACTCCCTTGGAAGGCCCAGATCTGGGGATATTAATGGTGCCCCAGGCAAGGACTTCTGAGCTGGAAGACTTTGGCTTGAAGGTTGGAAAGAGTTGCAGCTTGAGGAAGGATGTTGAGAAACCTAAGCTGTTAAGACCTTCAGGTTTTAAAACTTGCTTTGCTTTTGCAGAAGGAAACTATTGGAGTAAATGTAGAGAATCCAGATAAACCCAAAGGAGAAAATCAAAATTGTTGGGAACCCACCTGTCATAGAGAACCACTGTTAACAGTTTGGTATCCAGCCTTCCAGATGGCTTTATATGCATGTATATTTCCCAAAAGATGTGTGTACTTTCTAATGGATATTTAACTAGGCCACGGTGGGAGTTCACCTGAACATACTGTGGTTTACAAAGAGTTCCTATGGATGTTGGCTCCTTCTTGTGATGCCAAGAAAACAGTGTGGGATTGTTGACCCACTTTACAGAGGGGGATACAGGGCCCCAGAGTGGGTAGGGACTTTTTCGTGTCACCCAGTGTGTTGATGGTGTAACTGGAAGTGGGAGGTGGGACATGGGGCCAGCTGAGGACTCCTGGGGGAACCCTAGGCCTGTGAGAGGCGTGTCTGGGGGCACAGTTCCCCTCTGCCAGGTCTCTAGAACCCCTGAGTGCCCCTCAGGGAGTGGCATCCCCCTGACTCACGGCACACCCCCCACCCTCCCTGACAACCTCTGCCCCCACCCAGGCCAGCCACCCTGGATAAAAATAGTCCAGGGCCAAGACTTCCTCAGTGCCTGCTGCTCCAGCCCTTGGAAATGGACTGGGTGGGAGGTAAAGTCAACACAGCCTGGGCCCCAAAATAGACTGTCACCCAGACTCCGCGGTTTGAGGCCTCAGCATCCAGAGGCCAGGAGGCGGGTTTCCTGTCCCAGGGCCACTGCTGACCCACAGTCCAAGGCCCTGTCCTCAGCCAGGCTTTGGTATCCACAGTAGGTGGGGTGTTGGGCTGCACAGTGTCAGGATTCTATAAAGATACAAACATCTCCCTGCACCCCCGTGGGGCGTCCCTGACCCCACCTTCCCCCAAGAATCCTCCCTTCTTTTTGTTTCCTTTCTCAGTTTCCATGTAAAATGTGGTTTGAAAAAGGGGTTTTCCCCAAATAAAAAGTGAAAACCACAGGGAGTCAAATCCTTTCCCTTTACAGAGGTGGAAACTGAGGCAAAGGTGGGGAAAGGGCCTTGTGTCCTCCATCTCTTAACCAGACAGGGCAGGGCCCGAGCTCTTACCCTTGCACCTGGGTATGGAACCAGGACCGAAGAATTAAGAGTACAGGTAGTAGAGTCAGACCTCGGTTTCAAATCTCGGCCCTGCTGTCCAACCTTGGGGAAGTCACTTAACCTCTCTGTGCTTCAGCGTCCTCGTCTGTGAGCTGAGGGTAGTGAGTCACAGACCATGACCACGAGAGCCTGGCACAGAGTAGGCATTGTACAAGTTAGCAGAATGATTTCCAGCAGCCTGCGAGGGCTTGGACCAGCTGCCTTCACTCTGACTTCCATTTCCCTGCCCCTCTGCTAGTACGATAGGACAGAAACCGCGATCAACAACCTCAACCCCGCCTTCTCCAAGAAGTTCGTGCTTGACTATCACTTTGAGGAGGTACAAAAGCTCAAGTTCGCGCTCTTTGACCAGGACAAGTCCAGCATGCGGCTGGATGAGCATGACTTCCTGGGCCAGTTCTCCTGCAGCCTGGGCACGGTGAGCTGGGCCCTCCTGGGTGGGGGAGCAGGGACCCAAAGACTGGACAGCCCCTCAGAAAGTCTCTTCTCGCCCCATCTTCCTGGGTAGGTCCCAAAGTGCAGATGCAGAGTAGGGAACAGCCTGGGTGGGTTTGAGGCCGGGCTGAAGAGCTCCCATCTGGAGGGGCAGCCAAACAGACCGGGGCCCCAGGTGGCCAGGGATTCTGATTGTTAGATGTAATCAGGTGTGGTCTTGACCTCCTGGGGTGGGAGCATCTGACCAGCAACTAAGACACCCATAGTAGTCCCGCTTTGTGGCAGACTCACTGTGTGACCTTGAGCAACTTCCTTTCCCTCTCTGGGCCACACTTCCCCGTCCATCTCAGTCCTTGGTAAGTTCCTGGAGGCCGGGAGCAAGCAGGGCTAGGTGCCCCTGACACAAGTCTCAATCATTCCTTATGGCTGTATGCCCTTGGGCAAGCTCCCATCCCCCTCTGGGCCTCAGTTTCCCCACATTTCCCTTGGGGATTATGATGACTGCTCTGCCCAGCCTAAACTGTTGATGAGGGAATGAAATGGAAAATGCTTTGAAGGGTCCTAGTGGAGACTGAAATGTCCGGGGCCTTCCAGGAGATGGTGACCATGCAGAAAGCAAGTGACTGCCGTGGTTGTGATGTCTACTTTTTGTGTAAGAAGCAGGGTACAGTAGTCAGGGTCCCTACCCTGTGGTGTAACTGAGAAGAGAGTTTAAGGGCTTGTGGACTGGGCAGGGAACTGACAAGAGATGGGGAAACCAACCCAGGGCTTGGCCCCAGAGGAAAGCTGACCACCTTCACTTGGAAGGAAGGCAGGGTGAGGAAGTGGCATTGCCAGGGCCTGATGAGACCTGTGGCCATAGAGGGAGGCCTCTGGACTGCAACTTAGGCAGAAGCCAGAGTAATGAAGAAGCTCCCATCAAACCGGGGCCCCCACTGCTCACGCCACCTGCTCTCCCGTCTCTTGCCTGTCCCCTCAACTGGCTGAACCTCTGAAAGTCAGAGGACAAAAGAGCCAGGTGGCACAGTCCCAGGGCACAGAGCAGGTGCATGGATCTGGGGAGAAGAACTACCCCCGCAGGAGCAGGACTAGATCATACTGGTGTGTGCTCCCCACTGCACAGGATGACGCTTGCACTGCACCCAGGAAACATGAACCATGCTGGCCCCTGAGTGCAGTGGGCAGACACAGGTGGGAGGGCGACTTTTCAATGTGGCTCACTTTTCCTCTCTATGTCGTTTTGATTATTGCACCCTGTGTGAGTGTATTACCTATTCAAACCAATAAAAATACATAGAACGATTTGGCTGGGCTCTATAGCTCATGCCTGTAATCCTAGCACTTTGGGAGGCCAAGGCGGGAGGATCGCTTGAGGCTGGAGTTCGAGACCAGCCTGGGCAACATAATGAGCCCTTGTCTCTACCAAAAAAAAAGTTAGCCAGGCGTGGTGGCACATGCCTGTAGTCCCAGCTACCCAGGAGGCTGAGGTGGGAGGATCGCTTGAGCCCAGGAGATTGAGGCTGCAGTGAGCCATGATCAAGACCTGTCTCTAAAGGAAAATACATAGAATCAGAGCTTGACTCTCCATCAGAGATCATATCCTGAGGCAGTTGTGGTCTGTGGAATGCCTCTGGAGAAGGCAGTTGGGGGCTAACCTCCCACAGTTGTCTCCAAAATGCCTTTTCCTAGGGGCAAACCCAGCAGTGGGAGTCCAACTGCAGCCGGAGACCTCAGGCAGGTCTCTTACCCTCTCTGGGCCTCAGGCTCCTCACTGCCCAGATTGGCTGCTGTCCACCTCCCAGGGTGACAGTGACGTTCAGGCAGGTCACCAGCCAGCCCAGGACGGGAGGCAGCCCTGCCGAGTGGCGCCGGTGGAGGATTTTTCCTCCCGGGGCTTCCCCCACTTCCTCCCTGTGCGCCCTTTCTCCTCTCTCCCCTAGATTGTCTCCAGCAAGAAGATCACTAGGCCTCTGCTGCTGCTGAATGACAAGCCTGCCGGGAAGGGCTTGATTACGGTACCAGTCCCCTCCCGCACCCCCTCCACCCCCACTCCACACCCTCCCCCATCAATGGGCCGCTTCCCTGGCAGATAATCACCAGCTTTGTTTGGAGTAAAAAGGCCCAAGTTACAACTTAGCAACAGGTCTCTTAGCAACCGGCTCCTGGCTCTACAAATGATGCACTGGGGGCTGACAAGCTGGGGAGGCCTCCAGAGCCCCGCCAGCAGCCTCCTCCCTGCACTGGCCCCTGCCTGCCCTCCCCTGGGGGTCGTTCAGAAGCGCCTTGCCCATCAGCGCCCTGCCTGTGGCTGCGACGCGCAATGATTCCTGCAATGCGCAACGATTCCCGCGATGCGCAGCAATTCCCCCTGCGATGCGCAGGCCCTTCGCAGGAATGAGCTCCTTGGTCCTCAAAGACTCCCAGAAGCCAGGGCACCCCTGAGGCCCAGAGAAGAAGTTCCCTTGGGCAGCTGAGCTAGCGAGCTCGTCCCCTGGGTTGTCTGGCTGGCTTCTGAGCCCATGTGATGCCTGGGGAGCCGGCCAGGCTGGAGGGAGAAGCCATGCCTTTGTGTGTTCCCGTGCATTACTCCCCTGCCCTGGAACCTCCCAGGGCTCCCCACTGCCTGACCAACCCTTCGGTTCAAGGCTGTGAAGGACCCTCAGACCCTGCCTGGCTCTCCTGCCTTGGTGTTTTTTAATCTCCTTCACTTAAATGCCCTGTGTTCAAAGCAAACTGAATTCTTAGCATAGCCTGAACATACCCCAGGCTCTTACTGTGTTCCTGCCCCATGGGTCGCCACCTCCCAAACAACCTCCCCCCACCTCTTGGTGTTCTAACTGCCCCATCTAAATGCTTTTCCAGGCCAGGTACATGGCTTGCACCTGTAGTACTACTACTTGGAAGGCTGAGGCAGGAGGATCCCTTAAGGCCAGGAGTTTGAGGCGCAGTGGGTTATGATCATGCTACTGCCCTCCAGCCCGGGCAAGAGAGTGAGACCCCATCTCTAAATGAATGAATGAATGAATGAATGAATGAATACCTTCACAAGGCAGCTTCCCTCCACCTAGAAGCCATCCCAGACAGACCCCACTCAGCTGGGTATGCCATCACCCCCAGCATTTCTGGCAGTTCCACTCTAGGCCTCCGTCCCTTCCCCTGGGAAATGGGGGTGATAATAGGACCTACCCTATAGGATTGTTGAGCAAGTCCCAGTGGGAGGATGGCAGGGGAGAACGGGCAACCTGGCTGGCCTCTGTCTGTGGGTCCTGAGGGCTGGATGCCTTGCATTGGGTGAGGCCATCCTAGAGGCAGGAGAGGAGACAAGGCCCCAGCGAGAGGCCCCAGCCCACTTGTGTTGCTGTGGGCAGCAGGGGAGGGAGAGAGGCCTAGAGAGGGCCTCAGCAGCCTTGAAGTCACCCAGCTAGGCCATCACTGGCTGAGCTGGGGTCAGGGAACCATAGCTGATGGGGAATGCATATAGGACAGATGACCAGTGTGAACTGATGGGACTCAGTTTCTCCCCTGGGCCTCAGTTTCCCTAGCTGCACAATGATGTGGCTGTGATGCTGACACCTTGGTGTTCTGAGGAAGCTGTGCTCTCTGTGGCTACAGCAGAGGCAGGAGGAGGCCAGTCATGCTGCTCTCTGGCCCAGAACCTCTCCCCAGGACTCAAGACCACCCCCGGTATCTGCTTCATCTTCCCCCACCACCCCATGGGCCCTGCGGATTTGCATAGATCCACTTCCTGATTCCTCATCTCCAGATGGGTTATTTCCCCCATTTTCCAGAAGATGGAAACTGAGGTGTGGGGAAAACAAGAGATTTGTCCGAGATCACCTGGCACTGCCCCTCCCTTCCCCCTCCTGACCCTGGTGGATTGCTCCTGGGGCACCCTGTGCCATCCTGCCTGGCAGGAGGCTGGGGGAGTCTGAGGAGCCCCTCATGTTCCCGGCCTTACAGATTGCTGCCCAGGAGCTGTCTGACAACCGGGTCATCACGCTGAGCCTGGCGGGCAGGAGGCTGGACAAGAAGGTAAGGCGGGCAGAGGAGGGGCTCCGAAGGGGAGCAGTAAAGCCCCACCAGCCCCAGGGCTGTGTGGCCTCACTCCGGGGCCCCGGGCCACCACCTCCATCACATTCCAGGGACTGATCCAGCACAGGGCCCTCCTGGCCACTCCAGATTAGGACTCCTTCACCTCTGAGGTAGTGAGTGTTCCATCCCTTAGGGGTATTCAAAACACAGCTGGAAACCTGCTCATCGGGGCATCCCCATCTCACATAGTGTAAGTACATGCCAGGGTCCTTACACAATGGGGCCCTACCTGATGTGTCCCCAGTGCCTCGACTCCCCGACCTCACCCCTCCTCCCTGCATGTCACTCTGCTTCAGCCAAATCTAGCCCCTTGTCCGTGAATTAAACGAGGCACTTTCCTCCCTCAGGAGCTTTGCACTTGCTGTTCCCTCTGCCTGGGATGCTCTCTTCCTTGAATTTTCACACGGCACTCTCTCACCTCCATCAAGCCTTTGCTCCCACATCACCTCCTCAACGAGGCCTTCCCTGAAATTGGTCTTTGATTTCCCACCCTCTCCTGCTTGTCTCCTTAATACTTACTGCTGTCTAGCATACTTCCTTTTCTTTTTCTTTTTTGAGACCGAGTCTCACTCTGTTGCTCAGGCTGGAGTGCAGTGGCGCGATCTCGGCTCACTGCAAGCTCCACCTCCCGGGTTCACGCCATTCTCCTGCCTCAGCCTCCCACATAGCTGGGACTACAGTCGCCTGCCACCATGCCCAGCTAATTTTTTTTTTTTTTTTTAAGTAGAGACGGAGTTTCACCGTGTTAGCCAGGATGGTCTTGCTCTCCTGACTTTGTGATCCACCTGCCTCAGCCTCCCAAAGTGCTGGGATTATAGGCATGAGCCACTATGCCTAGCCCATACTTTCTTTACTTATTTTATTTTCTGTCTCCCTCATTTGAATATAACCTCTTTAAAGTAACACTTGCCAGGTGCAGCAGCTCACACCTGTAATCCCAGCTACTTGGGAAGCTGAAGCAGGAGAATCACTTGAGGCCAGGAATTTGAGACCAGCCTGGGCAATATAGTGAGACCCTATAGATGGGTGGGTGGATGGAGGGATGGATGGAAAGAAAGAAAGAGAGAAAGAGAGAAAGAGAGAAAGAGGGAGGGAGGGAGGGAGGGAGGGAAGGAAGGAAGGAAGGAAGGAAGGAAAGGAAGGAAAGGAAGGAAGGAAGGAGGAAGGAAGGAAGGAAGGAAGGAAGGAAGGAAGGAAGGAAGGAAGGAGGGAAGGAAGGAAGGAAGGAAGGAGGAAGGAAGGAAAGGAAGGAAAGGAAGGAAAGGAAGGAAAGGAAGGAGGAAGGAAGGAAGGAGGAAGGAAGGAAGGAAGGAGGGAAGGAAGGAAGGAAGGAAGGAGGGAAGGAGGGAAGGAAGGAAGGAAGGAGGAAGGAAGGAAGGAAGGAAGGAAGGAGGAAGGAAGGAGGAAGGAAGGAAGGAAGGAAGGAAGGAGGAAGGAAGGAAGGAAGGAAGGAAGGAGGAAGGAAGGAAGGAAGGAAGGAAGGAGGGAGGGAAGGAAGGAAGGAAGGAAGGGAAGAAGGAAGGAAGGAAGGAAGGAAGGAGGGAGGGAAGGAAGGAAGGAAGGAAGGAAGGAAGGAGGAAGGAAGGAAGGAAGGAAGGAAGGAGGAAGGAAGGAAGGAAGGAAGGGGAAGGAAGGAAGGAGGAAGGAAGGAAGGAAGGAAGGAAGGAAGGAAGGAAGGAAGGAAGGAG
Organism: Rhinopithecus roxellana; assembly: GCF_007565055.1. Taxonomy (NCBI): domain Eukaryota; kingdom Metazoa; phylum Chordata; class Mammalia; order Primates; family Cercopithecidae; genus Rhinopithecus; species Rhinopithecus roxellana. Next base: position 42,379,688 of record NC_044568.1, on the reverse strand, counting down.
GGAAGGAAGGAAGGGTCACACACAAAAAGTGGCCCTTTTTAAACCTTAAATGATTGTTTAAAGGCCATGATATTCCTTATGTCATGTGCAGGATAGTTTCAGGATAGTTTTCACATTCCCAATAAAATAGATTTAAATGACATCCTGCTGGGGGCCTCACCCTACCTTGGGAATAGGCGCCCTCTTGAAGTCCTGGCCCATCTAAAGTGCTGGAGTTCTGACTCACACAGGGTGTAGGTCTCGGGGGTCTCTGAGCACAAGCTCTGACAGCCTCAGGGTGGTGGATTTCTGCTGGGGGACCTGGTTGATCCTAGAGGGCTGCAGCTGCCCTGGGCCTCTGCTGAGCCTTGCAGAGGCTGAGGAGAGGGGGCCAGGCTGGCTCTGCCCACAGCTGCCACCCTGACACCCGGCTGGGGAGGCAGCAGGGCCACACCCCCATCTGCCTGAACCTGGCAGGGCTGTGCCTCTCTGACCCACATCCTCCCATTTCTCCCAGGACCTCTTTGGGAAGTCAGACCCCTTTCTGGAGTTTTATAAGCCAGGAGACGATGGCAAGTGGATGCTGGTCCACAGGACTGAGGTGGGTACGTGGGGGCCCAGGGGTATCTAAGCAGTGGGCCTGCAGTCCAGCCCCTCCACAGCTCTGAAAAGGGCAATGCAGTCACAGCTGCGCAGTGTGCAGGAAGACCCACAGTGGCACCTGAGGGACGTGCTTCCTGCCGGCCACAGGGACGCTCGCTTCCATCTCTGGAAGTGTGGCTGTGGGTCTCCATTTTGTCACCCTGTCCCTATTGGGCTGACCCAACCCCAGAGCACTGCTGCCCAGGGCCTGAGCTCACCATAGCCCTCTCTGTCCCACAGGTAATCAAGTACACACTGGACCCTGTGTGGAAGCCATTCACAGTGCCCTTGGTGTCCCTGTGTGATGGGGACATGGAGAAGCCCATCCAGGTGAGGGGGGCTCTGGGGACCCTGCTCCCCACCCTGCCAGCTCCAGCCTCCCTGTCTATCTGAGGCTCCCAGGGATGCCTTGTAGAAAGCTCTTTCTCATACAAATGGAACGAGCCCCCATCTTTGGAGGAGGGAGGGCTGGAGACTGGGTCCTCATCCTGGATCTGATGCCCTGAAGTACCCAGGCAGGGCCCCCACCTTTGAACCCCTCTCCAAAACTGTCTTGCCCTCCCCAGAGGGCTGCGGAGCTGCTAGCTAGGGAAACACCTTGGAAACGATCAAATGTGGCATGGTAAGGACAGTGATTACCAGTCTCTCTAAAAGCTCTCAGTCCTCTGGCCGGGTGCAGTGGCTCATGCCTGTAATCCCAGCACTTTGGGAGGTTGAGGCAGGCAGATCACTGGAGGTCAGGAGTTCAAGACCAGCCTGGCCCACACGGGAAACCCCATCTCTGCTAAAAATACAAAACAGCCAAGCATGGTGGCGCACGCCTGTAATCCCAGCTACTCAGGAGCCTGAGGCAGGAGAATCGCTTGAACGCAGGAGGCGGAGGTTGCAGTGAGTCCAGATTGAGCCACTGCACTCCAGCATGGGTGACAGAGCAAGATTCCGTCTAAAAAAAAAAAATTATAAAATCAAATAAAATAAATAAAAGTTCTTGGTCCTCAGGGGCTGGGTCTTAGAGCAGATGGGGTTGGGGAGACAGCTAGGTCAGGACAGGGATTCCCAAGTAGGATACCAGGAATCTTGGGTTCTAGTACTGGGTCTGCTACTGCTGCTGCGAGACTTTGGTCAGTTACTTCTCTTTCAGGGCCTCAGTTTACCCATCAGTGGGATGGGAACAATAATCCTTGCCTTCCTCCTAGGAGGGCCATGGCATCTCAGTTAGACAGCATATAGAGCTGTGATTTCTGTGCCCATCTCAGAAAAAAATATGTCTAGAGAGGACCCCAGGCCATAAGCTGGGTGAGTCACAACCCGAGGCAGAGGGGAAGCCAATTGCCAAGTGTGTAAGGAGTGGAGTTGCCTGCACTAGAGGGTACAGCCTCCATCAGTGGGGCAGACACATCTTCTTTTCCCAGCAATCATGGAAGGCTTCCTGTAGGAGGTGGTTCAGGAGCTATCCAGGCCAGCTAGGCAGATGCTGAGGGGAGGCACTACCCAAACAGAAGACAGAGGGTTTGCTTGGGGAGTTGAGAGGGGCTGGAGAGCACCTCTTGGGGGACAGCTCTGAGGTGACCGTGCTGAATCCACCCCAGGTCATGTGCTACGACTATGACAACGATGGGGGCCATGACTTCATCGGCGAGTTCCAGACCTCAGTGTCACAGATGTGTGAGGCTCGAGACAGCGTCCCGGTGAGATGGGCATGTGTATTATAACCCCAAGACCTCAGCAGGGCTGGGGGAAGGGGCACCGGGTCTTGGGTCAAGCAGCCTGGGGCTCAGATCCCCCTTCTGGCTGCATGACCTTGAGCAAGGCATTCAGTCTAAGACTCAGTTTCTCCATCTGTCAGTGGGGGCAGAGGATTTGGGTGGGGATTGATGAGATGATGTGGGTAAAGTACCCAGCACACAGTGAGCAGTCAGGAGCTGTCCATCATCCCATGATGTTGGGCCCTCAGCTGCACAGGATAGGGATGCGTTATCTGGGGAGGAGGGAGTCAGATGCTGATCCTGCTGCCATTTCTGGGTGTGGACATCCTGGAAGTCTCCCTGGAGGAAGCATACTGCCCCCGTTGTCAAGCCTGTGGAAAGGATTATAGGGCCAACAAGGAGGATCTGTCCCCAAAGAACAAAGAAGCCCCGAGTTGAGTGTCTCTTTCTTCTGCGTTGCCCAGCTGGAGTTCGAGTGCATCAACCCCAAGAAGCAGAGGAAGAAGAAGAACTATAAAAACTCAGGCATCATCATTCTGCGATCCTGCAAGGTGAGCCAGTGCGGGCAAGCATGAGCCAGGGGCCAGGTTTCAGGCCACACAGAAGGGAAAGACAGGGCATTGGGTCTGGAGCCAGTGAGGCCTGTGTTCAAATCCCAGCTCTGCTACATCCTGGCCCTGTGGCCTTCTGAGCTTCACCTCACTGGGCCTCAGTCTCCTCATCTGTGGAATGGAGATATTAATGAGGCAGAGCATATCCAGGGTTACTCTTCTCTCATATTCCTGTGTGGAGGCCGAAGAAGGCACGGGCTGACCTTCCAGGGCCTGTTCTGGTGGGAGAATTGTCATTGCAAGCCGCTACCACCCACGGTGGGCTTGCAAGGGGCAGAGGACATTGGGTGGGGGCACCCTGTCCTCTCTGGTATCAATGTCACTGTGACTCCCATGGTACAGCTAGGGCCAGAAAGGCAATGAAGTTCATGTCAGCAGTGGCCAGGCTGTGGGCGGAGGCCAGGAGACCTGGTGGGCAAATAACTGCTGGATCTGGCAGAACATTAAGGAAGGCAGCCTGGAGCAGGAGAGCAAGAGCCCTGGGCTCAGGGCCTGACAGCTCAGGAGTCTGGCCGCTGCTCTCCACCATCGGGTGGATCCCAGACCCCAGCCTTATTTGGAGCCTCGTCTGGCTGGGGTTTACACGAGATTCAGTGATGTCGCGACAAAAAAGCACCCTGTTAAAGGTCAAGATGTCAGGTTGCAGCCTCGCGATGGATGGTCCTTGTTTCTGAAATTTCCATCATTCACATCACTTTTCACAATTTCTGGCACCTGCCTTACTTACTTTTTTCAATCAGCCTTTCTTCCCTGCATTATTGTTTTTCGTTTTTGTTTTTGAGACAGAGTCTCACTCTGTTACCCAGGCTGAAGGGCAGTGGCGTGATCTTGGCTCACGGCAACCTCCGCCTTCCAGGTTCAAGGGATTCTCTTGCCTCAGCCTCCCGAGTAGCTAGGATTACAGGTGCACCACCACACCTGGCTGATTTTTGTGTTTTTAGTAGAGACGGGCTTTCGCTATGTTGACCAGGCTGGTCTTGAACTCCTGACCTCAAGTGATTTGCCTGCCTTGGCCTCCCAAACTGCTGGGATTACAGGCGTGAGCCACTATACCTGGCCCCTTCCTTCCTTCCTTCCTTCCTTCCTTCCTTCCTTCCTTCCTTCCTTCCTTCCTTCCTTCCTTCCTTCCTTCCTTCCTTCCTTCCTTCCTTCCTTCCTTAAATACATTTGTTTAGAAAGGAATTATTAGAACTCTACCAAAATTAAAAAGTCTGGCTTCTTTGCCAAAAAGAGACAGAGACCATCAAAACGAATACAGTCTTAATGGCTTGATCAACTTCTAGAGGAAAGCGTTGAGCTGGAGGCCTGCTCTTTCTCTTTGTTAAAAAGGTAGATTAATAAGGGCCAGGAGAAGGTAAGTACCTAACAGTGACAAATTGAGACACTCTATGTCGGGTAACTGACACTGGGCCCTGGGACCCTCCCTGGAACCAGCATGTGTCTGTGTATCTGTGGGATGTGGGGGTCTCTGTGAGTCCCCCACCCACTGGGAACCATTGCACTGATGGCTTTGTTATAGAGAGATTTGGGTTATGTTGTAATTAGATCAGGCCCATCAGCCTTTTTTGAACTCCTTGTCCCTACTGAGGCTGCAGGACATAGAGCAACAACTCTCCCACCGGGAGTGTGACCAAGTCAAGGGGGCCCACTGACTCGTCTGCTTTCTTCCAGATAAACCGAGACTACTCCTTCTTAGACTACATCCTGGGAGGCTGCCAGCTCATGTTCACCGTAAGGCTCTCCCCTCTGGCTCCCTTTGCACCCCCATCCCAGTGAGGGTCCTCCCTGAAGACTAGGGCCACTAGTGCAGCCAGAGGGACTTAGGATAGACTTCAGGAAGGACTTCCCTGGGGCAAGGAGTGTGTCTGGCCCAGTGAGGAGGGCATTAAGTGGGCTGTCTGGTCCTGCTGGATGGGGCTGAGTTGGGGCTTAACTACAGGTCAGAGCACAGGTGCATAGCTCTCAGTCTGGTGGCTACACTCCTTCTGCAGGTGGAAGAAAACAAATTCCTCCTCACTGGCCACAAGACCTTCAGCGATCACTGCGTCCCTCATCTGCAGTCTCCTTCCTCCTCGCTCACTGGCCTCTAACCACACTGTTCCTCTGTTTGCCCAACACGCCAAGCTCTGCTTCGTCTTAGAACTTTGCATTTGCTGTTCCTTCTGCATTTGCTGTTCCCTCTGCCTGAAACACTTCCCCAGAACCTTTGCATGGCTGCCCCCTGCCATTTTTCAGGCCTGAGGAGGTAACGGAGGTCATCTTCCAGGGAGCCCTCCCTCCCTCAATGCCTTGCTGCTCTTCTGTCATATCTTCCTATTTTCTTTCTTTTCTTTTCCTTTTCCTTTTTTTTTTTTTTTTGAGACAGCGTCTCACTCTGTCACTTAGTCTAGAATGCAGTGGCACGTTCTCAGATCACTGCAGCCTCCACCTTCAGGGCTCAATTGATCCTCCCACCTCAGCTTCCTGAGTAGCTGGGATTACAGGTGCATGCCATCACACCCAGCTAATTTTTGCATTTTTTTGTAGAGATGAGGTTTTGCTATGTTGCCCAGGCTGGTCTCAAACTCCTGGGCTCAAGTGATCTGCCCACCTTGGCCTCCCAAAGTGCCAGGATTACAGGCTTGAGCCACTGGGCCTGGCCCTCCATATTTTCCTGTTTTCTGGGCACTTGCCACCCCAAGATTCATATGCATTTGTTGCTTCTCCCTGATCGTTGCACCCACTGGAATGAGTGCTTTAAGTGTGGGCACTTTGTTCATTTTGCTTCCACTCCAACCCCAGCATATCACACAGCACTTGGCACACAGTAGGTGCTCCATCATTTCTCGTTGGAAGAATGAGCTGCCACCTTGCCTGTGGCCTGGAGTCTTTGCCTCACAGACTCTGGGCCATTCATCCTGGCTTTGCTTCCTCACCCCAAGGGAGCCTCAGTCCCAGAAGGGAGGAAGCTGCTGGGGTGCCACACTCTGCCCACCTCCCCATGTTATCTCACTGCTCCCCATCACCACCCCTAGATCCCAATGGGAGATGGAGGGCATCGCAGGATGCCATGGAGTCAGAGGACTGGCCTTGCTGACCTCTGACCCTGCTGCCCACCACTGCCCCCTCCCCTGCAGAGAGGCCAGGCCCTCCTGGACCTCCTGCATGGGTTTGTTCATTCAGCAAACTCACACTGACTGCCTCCTTTGTGCCAGGCTCTAGGCTGTGTCCCTGCAGGGGCCCCTCAAGGACTAAGACCTTCTGCCCCTGGCCTGGGGGGGTGACCCTCTAGCCATACGAGGATTTGGATGGGTGGCCCCTTCTCTCCTACCCCACAGCAACTGAGTTCCCATGTAGCCAAATCTTCCCCTAGGTCCTACTTCTAACCTTCCCCTGCTGGGTAGGGGTCGTCCTTGCCCACCCGTCTGTGCCGTTTCTCCAGGGATTAATCTGGGATTCTTTGGGGCTGAGAGAGCAGGTAGAGCCCCAGTCCCTGCCCGCCTATCATCCCTGAGTCCCTGTTAAGCACGTGCCTTGTCTGCTGTTCCCAGCCCTGGGCCAGGCTCCTCCAGGGAGACTGGCACTGTTCTACCAGGCAACCCCAGGTCCCAGGCCCCTTGATGGTCTGAGGGATAATGGGGAGATGGCTTGGGTTGAGGGTGAGGTTATCTGGGAAGGTTGCAGTGGAGCAGTGGCATCTGAGTTGGGCCTGGAAGATGGAGCAAAGTTAAACGGGGAGAAATGATAGCCTGGCACTACATGCAGAGGGAAGCTCATGAATAAATGCCTGCATATGGGAACAGATGTATGTGTGGGTAGGGATAGTAAGGAGAAAAAGGAATCTGGGACTGTATGTTAGTCTTATGTCATCACATCTAGGCAATGGATTTTATGCTTGGGCAATAGAGAGCCATCGATGGCATTAGAGCAGAGGAGTGACACAATCAGACAGTTTCTAGGTTTCAGATCATCATATTGTGGGGAGGGCTGGGGGATGAGTGGGCTTCCCATGTCCCATCTACGTCTCCTATTCCCTGGGAGTGGGATAGGGTGCCAGGGTCTCTGGCCCCACTGGGTGGCCTTTTTCTCCACTCTGCAGGTTGGAATAGACTTTACAGCCTCCAACGGGAATCCCCTCGACCCTTCCTCTTTGCACTATATCAACCCTATGGGCACCAACGAATATCTGTCGGCCATCTGGGCTGTTGGGCAGATCATTCAGGACTATGACAGGTAAGGTTGGAGAGGGGCTCTGAAGGTCAGCCAGGGTTCCATCCAACCTGGGAAGCTCAGTGTGTCAAAGCTAGAAGGGACCCAGAAATCATCAAATCTAGGAATGGACAGCAAATGGCATAGGTGTAGTTATTACCCATTCCCTTACCCTTGACAGACATTGCTAATCAATTGCTGAACTCCAACCTGCCAAGCCCAGATTCAAACTGGGATCGTTTTCCACACAGTACACCAAGTAGCTAATAAGAAAATGAATCAGGATGGAAGATGAAACTTGTTCATTATTGCTGCATCCTCTCCTTTTAGAGCTAGGGAATGGGAGGCCTGGGGTGGGAGTGGAGAATTTGTTCCAGGTCCCGCAGATCATGGGACTGGAGGTCAGCCATTCTGGTTCCTGAGCCTGATACTAGTTCCCTAATGGTCTCACTTCTGTTGGGAACGTCTGAGGAGCAGCCAGCATGCATGGACCCTCCTCCCATGACCTTGCTTCCTGGGGACCTTTGGGTCAGGGTGGGTACCATGGAAAGCCAGTGAAGGGAAGCTGTGTGAAAGTATGGCAGGTGTAGCCACTGACAGGATATGACATCACTGTCACAGATGGTGCTGGTTGGGAGCTCCAGGTCAGAGGATTGAATGACCAGGAGGCTGACACATTGGGAACAGGGGAGGAAGGAGCAGTTGCCAGAAATTTGGCAGGAATGAGAGCAGGTTCAGGAGCCCTATGTGGACTTGGCCTCCTAGAGAGGGGCAGCCGGGGACCAGCATTTGACTCCCAGGGGGCCCAGGGCCTGAAGGGTGGCTGTGATCCCAGGCCACATTAAGAGAGGTACAACATGCAGAACAAGGGAGGTGGAAGTCGTCATCAGCATGGTTGGGTGGAGTCCCAGGTGTCCAGCTGCCCATTCAGCCCATCACTGAGCTGTCTAATGGGCATTAAGACTTAGCATGGCCCCAGTGAGCTCTGGTTGCCTGGGTGAGCCACTGTCACTTCCTGCCAAGATCATTTCATTAGCTTCCTCATCAGTCTCCCGGCTTCTGCCTTGGCCGCCAGCTGTGTGTCCTTTCCACTGCAGCCAGAGGGATCCTTAGTAGATGTATGTTGAGTGCGTATGCAAATGAAATGTGGTCCCTGTCCTCGGGGAGTTCCTACTTGAAGAGGAAGATAAGGAAGAAATTGTTGGAGTTCTGAGAGACCAGTTTACATGTGAAGTAGGAGCTATGGGAGCACAAAAAGAGAGGCATTGTAGGGTATCGAGGAAATCGACAGAGAGAAGGGGCCATTTTGATTGGGCCTTAGAGGATGAGTAGGAGTTTGCTAGGGGAAACAGATTAGGGAGAGATGTTACAGATGGGGGCACAACAGCATTGAAGTTGGAATGTGAAGGTACCCTGTGTGTTTGGGGAATAGCAAGTGGCTAGTGGCCAGGGCTAGGGGAGTGGGGTGTGAAGGGGCACAGGTGGAAGGAGATGAGACTAGGCTCTGGGGCTGGATGACACAGCACCTTGAATGCCACAGGAGGGTTCTCATATTAGTAGAGTTTTCCCTAGCTATGAGCAGGAGGCTGAGAGACAGCCGGTACATTCATTCTACTTCCGTCTTGACCTTGGTTTAGTGGCTGGCCGGGGTCTTAGTTTGAGAAGGATCTAGAAGCTACGCCCAGGCCCATTGGTTAGAAGTACCATTGTTGTGTCTGCCATAGGTATAGATATGGTCAGGCCACAGGTTCCCCAGGTCCCCGGAGGTGGGTTGGGCTCATTAGGTAGATGATCCTAACAGCTTTTTCTAGAGGTGGTGAGCTCCTCCTTTCTGTCCTTGAAAGTGTATGAGGCTGAGCGGGCCCAGCCCTGGGCAGAGGGTCAGGCGGTGTCCTCAGGTGTCTCACAGTGTGTTTCTCTTCTCTCTCTGATTAGTGATAAGATGTTTCCAGCTCTGGGATTCGGGGCCCAGTTACCCCCAGACTGGAAGGTAAGTGAAACCGGAGTTAGTTTCCTTTTGGTTGAGATGGGGTTTGTGTGTATGGTCTCTCTGGGATCTGCTCTGGAAAGGTCTTGGGCTGGGGCCCTGTTGCCCTACCTTCCCTGTGTTCACCCCAGGCCACGCTCATTTCTCAAGTCTGATTCTTGGGCAGACACTGAGGCTGTAACGGGGCAGCACAGTTATGTGCTCTGCTCATGAGACCCATATGAAGTGGGGAGGACAGACAGGATGGCCAGATGTCACAAATCAAAATACAAGACACTCAGTTAAGTTTGAATTTCAGATAAACAATGTGTATTTTTATGTATTGATATTTATTTATTTATTTAGAGACAGAGTCTTGCTTTGTTGCCCAGGCTGGAGTGCAGTGGCACATTCTCTGCTCACAGCAGCCTCCACCTCCCAGGTTCAAGCAATTCTCCTGCCTTAGCCTCCCGAGTAGCTGGGATTACAGGTGCCCACCACCACCCCCAGCTAACTTTTGTATTTTTAGTAGAGATGGGGTTTTACCATGTTGATCAGGCTGGTCTCAAACTCCTGACCTCAGGTGATCTGCCGGCCTCAGCCTCCCAAAGTGCTGGGATTACAGGCCTGAGCCACTGCGCCAGTACAGATAAACAATTTTTAAAGTATACATATGTCCTGAATATTGCATGGAACATACTTATACTTAAATCATCCATTGTTTATCTGAAATTCAAGGTTTTGTCTGAATCTAGGGGTACAAGTATTGTTGTATTACCAGGATGTATTGTGTGAAATATGGACTTTTAGTGTATTCATCACCCAAATAATTTACGTTGTACCCAGTAGGTGGCATTTCATCCGTCATCCCTCCACCCCCCAACTGTGTGGAGTCCTCAGTGTCTGTTATTCCCCGCTGTGTGTCTGTTCTGTGTGCACCCATTGTTTAGCTCCGTCTTATAAGGGAGAACATGCAGTTTTTTGTTTTCTGTTTCTGAGTCATACTGGGCATCCTGTATTCTATTTGGCAACGCTAAAGACAGGGCAGTGGCATCAGTGCTGAGGCGGGGGCACTGAAGGCCTGCAGGGAGCCGAGGAGGGAACCCAACCCAGCTGGGGGCCATTAGGCTTCCTGGAGGGGGCAAGCTCTAAGCCAAGAGGGGAAAGGGAAGTAGCAGAGTGACTAGGAGTGGCAGTGGGGCAGGGGGAGCCTTCAGGGCAGAGAACAGCCTGTGCGAAGGCTGCAGGATGAGCTGGAGGAGCTGGCAGAGGTGGGTGATGGACCCTCCATTGGAGGTGAGCAGGGTGGAAACAGACGTGGGCATTAAAGGACCGTGGGGACCCCTGCAGGGACCACATAGGGGCTCATCAGCAGATTGGCATTTCTGAAGGCCTCCCCGGGCTACTGAGTGGGGCGTGGCTAGGACAAGAGTGGGCAGAGTGGAGGGCGGAGAGAAGGCGCAAGGGCAAGGAGACTCAGGGCAGAGGCCAAGACTATCTGCGTGACCAAGTGCGTGTGGGCCGAAGAGCTCACCAAGATTTCCAACTGAGCACTGAGGCAGGGGTGGTACTGCTTACTGAGATGAGGAACGGGATGGGTGCTAGGCTCGGCAGGGGAGATGGTAAGGTGGGAGTCCCAGAAGAAAGGTGGATGATGGCTGAGCACAGTGGCTCACGCCTGTAATCCCAGCACTTTGGGACGCTGAGGCAGACGGATCACTTGAGGTCAGAGAGTATGAGATCTTCCTGGCCAGCATGGTGAAACCCTGTCTCTACTAAAAATACAGAAATCAGCCCAGCGTGGTGGCATATGCCTGTAATCCCCGATACTTGGGAGGCTGAGGCAGGAGAATCACTTGAACTTGGGAGGCAGTGGTTGCCGTGAGCCGAGATTGCGCCACTGCACTCCAGCCTGGGCAACAGAGTGAGAACCTGTCACACAAAAAAAAGAAAAAAAAAAAGATAGGTTGATGATGGGTCAATGGGTTCAGGCTCTGGGGAGACAGAGAGAGACCTGGCCACCTGGGCCAGGACCCATGGTGCCACCTCTGGGAGGATGAGATTGCTAGGGAGACAGGTGGAGTGAGAAACAGCCACATGAGGTGGGGCACAATGGCTCATGCCTGTAATTTCATGCTTTGGGAGGCCAAGGCAGGAGGATTGCTTGAGCCAGGAGTTCAAGACCAGTCTGGGCAACGCAGTGAGACCCTGTCTCTACAAAATTTAAAAGTTGGCTGGGTGCAGTAGCTCACGCCTATAATCTTAGCACTTTGGGAGGCCGAGGAGGGCAGATCACAAGGTGAGGAGTTCAAGACCAGCCTGCCAATATGGTGAAACTCCATCTCTACTGAAAATACAAAAATTAGCTGGGTGTGGTGTGGGCGTCTATAATACCAGCTACCCAGGAGGCTGAGGCAGGAAGATGCCTGGAGCCCAGTAAGCTATGAGTGCACTGCACTCCAGCCTGGGTGACAGAGTGAGATCCTGTCTCTAAAAAACAAAATTAATTAATTAATTTATGTATTTAATAAAATAAAAAAAGAAACAGCTGCATGAGAGATCCAGCGGAAGCAGAGGAAGTAGAGATTGAGCCAGGCAGGCAGAGCGGGGAGGAAGCAAAGGAGGGGCAGCATGAAGCCCATAGAAAGCAAACCCATAAGTAGCAGCATTTATTGGTCCCTTAGAATGTTCTAGATACCACTCTGCCTGCTTTACCAGTTTCAACTAATTCTCACCAAAGCCAGTGAGGTAGGCCCTGTTATGAACCCATTTCGATCACTGAGGAAGCCAAGCAGTCAGGGCTCGGGGAGGAGGGAGTGGGGTTGGAGGCTGCCCCGGGCCTGGTGAGGTGAGGCTGAGAAGAGATTGCCCATTTCACTGACCACAGCTGGGGCCATTATGGCAGAGACAAGACGGGGAGGGGAGAAGGGCATGGAGACATCAGTGTGGCAGTCAGCCAGCACGGAAGTCACCCGGCTGTGAGGGAGGGGAAGGGGCAGGTCAAGCAGGAGGAGCCAGGAGAGGCATGGAGGTGAATTGAGGGGGGGTCCCTTAGGTGTGGCTGTGGGTAGTCCTGGGGCAGGAGGCGGGGACTCCTCATAGAACCCCGGGCACCAGGGGAGGGGTGGTTTGGTGGCTCAGAGATGGAGATGTCAATGAGCGCAGAAGCTATAATGCTGGGGAGTCACTGCGGACAGGGGCAGGGAATGCTGTCCCATTTTACAGGGCAGTAAACTGAGGCTTGGAGCCTCAAAGTGACTTGCCCAAGGCCATGTTCACCAACTGGACAGATGGACTCTAAAGTTTCTTCTCAGAGTCTGTTGCTTCCCCATGAGAAGCCTGTGGGGTGTGAGCCCAGAGAGCTCCTAAGTCTGCACATGGCTCTCGCTCGGCCAGTGCCCCTGCTTGGCTGCCCTGCTGTGCCGCATTGCTGTTTCCAGAATGAATTTTTGCCTCCCGCCCTTTCTGGTCCTCTCTGGGGAGGATGATTTTCACCTAGAATTTTGGGGAGTGGCCCGAGGGCCAGGGCAGGAGAGGTGGGCATCCTGGCTCCCTGTGGTGTGAGGCTACGCCTCAGATGGGACCAAAGCTGGGCCACATGATGCCATTGGGGGGGCAGGGCGAGCTGGTGCGGCTGGGCCCAGCACGAGCCCGTTGCTAGGACACCAGCCAGCTTTCAAAGAACTGAATGAGATGTTTTCTTGAGCAAAAGCCTCCTTGTAAATGTCACAGGGCGATGCTGGGGAGGCCGGGGCTTGGCCAGGCTAGAGTGCCCAGCGGTGCCAAGAAAGATGCTGCATCCAGGCTAGGAAAGGACAAATGCTGTGTCCTGCCTCCCCCGCCACGGGAGCCGCCAGGCCTGGCTCCTCTGGCCCCTCACCCTCTCTCGCATTCTGACTTGACTCACTCCTGCTGCCTGAAGCTCCTTCATTCACTCCCACCTCAGGGCCTTTGCACATAGCCTTCACTCAGCCTGCACTCCCTCTCCTGGGCTTCCGTCACCGATTTTCACCTAGAATTTCGGCGAGTGGCCTGCCCTCTGGGAGCCATGCTCACGCTCACATGAGGGCCCTTCTTCCTGCCCAGATCCCTGCCCTCATGGAACTCTGTGACTTGTTTGTGATTGCCTGGGGAAGGCACTGGGTTTCCCTCTGCCTGCATCCCAGCACCTGGCCTGCAGTGTGCACTGCGTTGTTTGTTGACAGTGAATTTGGGACCCAGCCCAGATTTGGGGCCCCAGGCCTGAGCAAACAGAGGGGTTGGTTCTCTGAGGGTGGGAAGCTAGAAGGAGCCAGAAGGAGCATGCCACCAGGCTGCCTGCCTTCGAGACCTCAGTTTCTCCCTGAGGGTGGCCCAGATGAGCCCAGAGAGGAATCCTGCCCTAGAGAGTGGCTGAGGGGCTCAGGACACATTTCCCTTTGGAGATGGCATGAGGTCTTGGCCCTTCAACGTGAGCAGAGTTACTCACATGAGGAACAGGATCTGGGCAGAAGGCATAGTCTGTGCAAAGGTCTGGGGGGAGGGGGAGCATACTCGGTGGGGAAACTGAGGCTCGGAGAGGACAGTCACTCTGAGATCCCTTGGGCTTTCTCCATGCCCCACCCCCTGCGCCCACCACCTGCCTCAGCCAGGGCCGCAGGGAGCTGAGCCTGAAGTAACTCCCTGACCTCAGGGCCGAGGCAGGCCAGGTTGGGTGAACAGGGCCATTGGCTGTCGGAAGGCAACAGGGAGTCCGAGGACAAAGGCCTGTGGCAGGCAGCCAGTCCCCAGGAGCCCCTCATCAGCTTCTGTGTCCTCCAGGAACTTGTCCTGTTTATGACTTTTCTCAGGCAAACCAGGGCAGCCAGTACGGGAGGGGCTGAGCTGCCACTGCTGGTAGCATGGACACTTGTCCCCAGGCCCCACTGTGTGACCTGGGCACTCCCTGGCCCTCTGGGAACCTCACTCTTTCCAGCTATGAAATGGAGCTGCTGGAGGAGGCAACCTCTGGGGCCTCTGGGGTGAATGGACAACCTTCCACGGCCCCCATGACCGCAGGCTGGGCCCTCCCCAAAAAAGATGGGGGGAAGAGTGGGGATGAAGAGTGGGGGGCCCGAGAAGGCAGAATATTCCTCCACCCCTATCAGCAGGGGGCTTTCCCACTGTGGTCTCTAAAATCTCCTAAAATCTGATTTTTCGGGAAGTCATTGGCCCAAGGGAGGCCTGTTTCCCTGGCAACCATTTTCTCTCTCAGACCCTCCATACAAGCCCCCCTGGTAATCTCTGTAGAGGCTCAGGAAATCTCCATGGCAACAGGGACCTCCAGCCCCCAAACCTGGAGCCCAGACTGGGGACAGGGTGAAGGGGGCCCTGGACAGGGACAGGACCCAAGAGGGACACCAGAGGACTGGCTCTGAGCCGGGCACCTAAAGCGGACAGCAAAGAACAGAAAACCCCATTCCCTGAAACAGGGAGGAATCCTCCCACCGCCTCCCCATCCCCCGGGCTACCAGGGCTGCCAGACTGAACCCCACTGCTGCATCCCTGCCCTCTCCCCCAGGAGTAGGACCAACTCCCACCCCCAGGGGAGGGGAGGGCACTGGGTCTCAGGCCTGTTTGACTGTGTGGCTCTGGTGCCTGGCTTCCCTTTTCTGGGCCTCGGTTTGTTTATTTGTAAAATGGGGACACTGGATGCAGGACAGCCTCCCAGCACCCCCATCATTGTGTCTTGGAGCTGAAGGGTCTGTCTGGGATTGTCTGTGCCCAGACAAAAGCCTTCCTCTGTAGCTGAGGACTGGGGAGGGGGTCACTTTGCCCTGGGCACCCCTCCACCCTCCTCACTGAAAATCCCTGGGGGAGGAATGCCTATGGAGGTTAGCGTGAGCTCTGGGGGCAGCCTGACCTCAGTTCAAGTCCCAGCTCTGCCCGCCAGGAAATGTGGGAAAATTCTAGTCCACTCTGTGTCTCAGGTTTGTCATCCATAAGATGAGGTGATAACAGCTGCCCTTCCAATGGGGCGTTGTGAGGAAGGAGTAAGGGGATCCCTGCACAGCACTGAATGTGGATGTAGTATGTGGTAGGAAGCGGGCTGAGGGGAATTTGGGGCGGTGGGACTGCAGGGGAGGGAAGAAAGGAGGGGCTGTCCCCCATCTGAGCTCTGCAGCATCTTCCGAGGCCCAGGTTCTGCAGGCACTGCAGTCTCACCCACAGCCCTGAACGGGGCCAGTTATGAGTCCCCCTGTACCCTGAAGCCATGCAAGCAGCAGCAGCCAGATGTGATGGGTGCAGCAGTGTCCCGGAGTGTCCAGGTCAGCCTCTGATGATCCTCCGGGGCTGGGTGCTGGGCCTGGAGGCAGAGAAGCAGGATCAGTCCCTAGGGAGCCTGTGACAGCCCCATCTGACCCCCTTGCAGCCCCTTACACTCCCTGATCGCCAGGTCAGCTCTGAGCGGGCTGTCAGCTTACCCCTGTTTGGCTATCTGGCACAAGGCAGGCTCCTCTCCAAGCCCCTTTGCTTACTATTAAGGTAGGAAAAGCCTCTGAAGCCCAGAGAAGCAGTGCTCTAATGGTAGAGCCCACATCCAGCAGTAGCAGTGATAAGGGAGCATCCTGGAACCCTGACCCACAGGGGAATCCTTGTCCCACCCAGGACTCTTAGAGGACTGATGGGGCATAGGCAGCCCCAGTCCCCAGAAGAGCCTGGGGTGACACGCCAGGGTCTCAGTTTCCTCCACTATGAGGAGAAGGTGGTTGGGCCTCTCTGTGGGTCACACCCAGCAGTGGAGGTGAAAAGCAGATGTGGGGGGTATCAGTGGTCTAGAGGAGGGTAGGGGTGGGGGTTACGAGCCAGGTGCTCTCCAAGGAAGCCTTGGCCTGGCAGTGGGTGGTGGCCTGGGTCTGGGTTTGGGGGCGGGAGGCTGCAGCTCTTTTTTCTCTGCGTTTCAGGTCTCCCATGAGTTTGCCATCAACTTCAACCCCACCAACCCCTTCTGCTCAGGTGAGTGTCAGACCCGCCTGTAGCCGCCCAGTGTTTGCGACAGGCCTGGCCAGCTCCCTGGGTGGAGGGTGGGCAGAGGACAGGTTTTCATTTCTTTCTCCTTTCTCCTCCCCCTCACTGTTGCTCAGAGTGACAGAGCGGGAAGAGCTACAGTTTGGAGTCAGATAGTGCTGGATTCAAGGCCAGCTGCTGCCCTTCCTAGCTGTAGGACCTTGGAAAGGTCACTGTACCTCTTGGGCCTTTGCCTCCTTACCTGCTCCAGGATAGCTATGATGGCTGCTCTTCTCACTTTACTGGGTGGTTTGGTCAGAATTACAGGAAGCCACTGACAGGAAACCCTGTGTAAACCAGGAGGAGGTGAGGGTGGCACCAGACACACCTGCTTTTACCTCCTTCCCACCCGCCCCCTTGCTGGGAAGGCCAGCCCTGCTCTCGGAGTACTTGGCAGGGGATCAGGAGGAGGCAGGGGCTGGGAAGTGAGTGTGGTGTCTGTGTTCATCCCCACCCCTGGGCCTAAGAGGATTTCTGAGTCTCCTAGGGACAGTTAAGAAACTATTAGAGGCCGGATGCCATGGCTCATGCCTGTAATCCCAGCACTTTGAGAAGCTAGGCAGGACGAGCACGTGAGCTCAAGTTCAAGACCAGCCTGGGCAATAGAGGGAGACCCCATTTCTACAAATTAAAAAAATTACCCAGGCATAGTGGCATATGCCTGTGGTCCCAGCTACTCAGGAGGCTGAGGTGGGAGGAAAGAAAGAGATGGGGAGGGAAGGGGAGGGTCATACCTGTAATCTCAGCACTTTGGAAGGCCAAGGTGGATGGATCAGAGGTCAGGAGTTCAAGACCAGCCTGGCCAAGATTGTGAAACCCCCGTCTGTACTAAAACAAAAATTAGCCAGGCGTGGTGGTGCGCACCTGTAATCCCAGCTACTCAGGAGGCTGAGGTGGGAGAATCGCTTGACCCAGGTGTCAGAGGTTGCAGTGAGGCGGGATTGTGCCACTGCACTCCAGCCTAGGTAACAGAATGAGACTCCATCTCAAAAAAAAAAAATAATAATAATAATTTAAAAAAAAAAGAAGAAAGGAAGGAGAAAAAGAAAGGAAGGAGAGAGACAAAGAAAAGGAAAGGAAAGAGAGAGAGAGAAAAAGAAAGAGAGAGAAAAAAGAGGAAGGAAGGAAGGAAGGAGGGAAGGAAGGAGGGAAAAAAGAAAAGGAAAGAAAGAAAGGGAGAGAGAGAGAAAAGGAAGGAAGGAAGGAAGACGGAAGGGAGGGATAGAGGAAGGAGGAAGAAAAGTCTGAGTCAAGGAGGGGGATGCATGTGGGTATGGAAGAGGGCTGTTTCTACCATCATAAGACCTTTCGGCCTAGGACTTGGCTTCAACATAGCATCTACCTTCCCTGGGGATCTCCAAAGCTGGGCCAGGGTGTCTGATTTGGGATAGATCTCCAGTGACATTTTGGTTGGTCAACTTCATCCCTGGCCAGAGGCCTTCTGGGTAGGGCTACATGGCACTGTGCTCACAACAGCAGCTATTTACAGAGCGCCTACTCTGTACAGACACTGTGCAAATGCCTCGATTCCCCAACCCTGAACAGAAGCCATAGCATGTCCAGAATGGACCTCCAGATGGCTTCCCATTGTCTCCAAGCATCACTGCAAGCTTTGCCAAGCCCCTTCTCTGGAAAGGCCTGAGAGACCCCCCTCCTGCCAACTGCCAGAGTGTAGATTGTCAGTCCCATTGACAGACAAAGACGTAGCCTCAGAAAGATTAAACCACTTGCCCCAGGTCCCACAGCTAAGAAAGGCAGGATTCAGGCCGGACACGGTGGCTCACCCCTGTAATCCCAGCACTTTGGGAGGCCCAGGTGGGCAGATCACCCGAGGTCAGGAGTTTGAGACCAGCCTAGGCAACATAGCAAAACCCCGTGTCTACTAAAAATACAAAAATTAGCCGGGCGTGGTGGCACATGCCTGTAATCCCAGCTACTCGGGAGGCTGAGGCAGGAGAATTCTTGAACCTGGGAGGTGGAGGTTGCAGTGAACTGACATCCTGTCACTGCACTCCAACCTGGGCGGGAGAGCAAGACTCTTTCTCAAAAAAAAAAAAAAAAAGGCAGGATTCAAACTCTTCAGGCCTGTCTGACTTCACATTCAGGGATCTTGACTTTTTACCATGCTGGCCTTCCCTCTGGGAGCTTCCAGTCTCACGAGGCCTATGCCAGCCGTGGCAGGGACATTTTGGGTAAGCATGAAATAGATGCTTCATCAGCAGTGGGATGAGAGCGGGTGTGGGTTCAGGGACACCTGGCTGATCCAGACTCTTCTCCCGAGGCAGGTGTGGATGGTATCGCCCAGGCGTACTCAGCTTGCCTGCCCCACATCCGCTTCTACGGTCCTACCAATTTCTCCCCCATCGTCAACCACGTGGCTCGGTTTGCGGCCCAGGCCACACAGCAGCAGACGGCCACGGTGAGTAGTCAGCTGCAAGCCAGGCATGCCAGGAACCACGCACATCCTCTGGGCTGGGGAGTAGGATATTCTGCCTTCCCTTTGCTCTAAATCCTAGTGGACACCTCTGGGCCTCAATTTACCTTCACGTATTGTAAGAGAGTTGAGTCAAGCTCCTGGCTTCCTGGAGCACAGACTGGAGAAAGTAAATCCATTCGTGCTGAGCGGGAGGCAGGGCTGTGATCAATGGGAGCTGTCTCCCCAGGGTGAGGCACTGGTTATTCCCATAAGAGAAACAAGATGGAAAACTGGAGGCGGTGATCCCTGAGGCCCTAATGCTGACCCTTCCGAGCCACCTAGTTCTAATCACAGCTGCCCCTGCCTCACACTGAGGGCTGCTGAACTGTCTGGCCCTGGCCCTACACTCAGCAGCAAGCCTAGAGCCTCACTGCCCCAGCCTGAGGCTGCCAAGGCAGCTGCGTGGCATCTGGAATATATGGTGAGCAGCCATCCCAGGCATCTGCAACTCTGGTCTCCCTTCCCTTCTCCCGCCCCCAGCTGCAGGCTGGCTCCCAGGCAGGCCCTACTGGCAGGACCTGATGCCAGTGATGGGGTCACCAAGGGTCACCTTGCCCACCTCCCAATTTCCACCATGACCTGCCCTTGCCTCCCTCTGCAGTATGAGTTGAGGGGTCTTCTCCCCCTGCCCTAAGGGCAGTTCTCTGATGTCCCTTCTGCCGTCTCCTGACCTTGGGGACCTGACTGACCTACATGCCCTTTGCATAGGACTTCTCAGCCCCTGACCCAGCCCTGCTCCTCAGGCTCCAGCGCCATGATGGGGCATCAGGCACCCAGCCCGGAGCTGTGGATGCTGGTCTGGGTTGAGGAGACTTGACTCCATTTCCTTTCTGGCCACCACCTCCTGGGAGACCTCGGCCAGCCCCCACCCCTTTCTCATCTTCTACCTCCATTGAAAGAAGAGGGTTGCTGAAGTCGCTTCTAGAGTGTTCATTTCACTAGATTCTAAAATATCCCAAATTCACCCACTTCCCCATGGCCACAGGTCTCACTGGACCCTGCAGCCGCCCTCACCACTCCTCACACCACCACTCCACACACTACCGTTTGTTTCCCCCACTGGAGGGTCATATCCAGCCGCTGCCCTGCCAAAAACCCTCCGCCATCAGATTGGATCCTCTGAGGCCAGCCTCTGCCTTCCTTACCGACCCCCTCACTGACTGCACAGCCCCTTCCTTCTCTTAGGATGATTCTGCCACCCAAACCCCTCTGTGTTCCTCAAGCAATCCCAGCTGTTCCCCCGCAGGTCCTTCCTGGACTCTGCAGAGCCCTCCCTCAGGGCCTCCTCCCCCAAGCAGCCTTCCCTAACCACCTATCTGAAGCAGATCTCTTGCCTTCTCTGCCTGTTCCTGGCTGACCCTGATGATGGTCGGCAACATCTAGTTCACATCCTTCTTTCCACGCCTGGTCCAGCGCCTGGGCTGTGCAGGCTCATCGTGCTCTGTGAATGGATGAAGTCAGCGCTGGCTGAGGGATGTGAGCTGTACAAGTTCAGTCAGAGCCTCCTCCCCCAGGGAAAGGGACCTGGTCCCATGCCTAAGGGAACCATCTAGGGGAAGGAGGCACCTGGTCATCAGGGAGGTGGCAGTTGGCTTCCGGGAGATGGTGGGAAAGATAGTGCAACCGCCCAGTGGGTTCACCTTGCCTGCTGCCTAGACAGAACTGATTTATCAAGACAGGGGAATTGCAATGGAGAAAGAGTAATTCACACAGAGCTGGTTGTGCAGGAGACCGGACTTTTATTATTACTCAAATCAGTCTCTCCGGGCATTTGGGGATCAGAGTTTTTAAAGACAATTTGGCGGGTAGAAGCTTGGGAAGTGGTGAGTGCTGATTGGTCAGGCTGGAGATGGAATCATAGGGGGTCAAAGTGAGGTTTTCTTGCTGTCTCTGTTCCTGGGTGCGATGGCAGAACTGACTGAGCCACATTACCGGTCTGGGTGGTGTCAGCTGATCCATGGAGTGCAGGGGCTGCAAAATATCTCAAGCACTGATCTTAGGTTTCACAATAGTGACATTATCCCCAATTTGGGGGAGGTTCAGACTCTTGCAGCCAGAGGCTGCATGACCCCTAAACTGTAATTTCTAATCTGTAGCTGATTTGTTAGTCCTGCAAAGACATACTGGACCCCAGGCAAGAAGAGGGTCTTTTTGGGAATGGGCTGTTACTGGTTTGTTTCAGAGTCAAACCATGAACTGAATCCATTCCCAAAGTTAGTTTGGCCTACACCCAGGAATAAACAAGGACAGTTGAAGGGTTAGAAGCAAGATAGAGTCAGTTAGGTCTGATTTCTTTTGCTGTCATAATTTCTTCAGTTATAATTTTGCAAAGGCGGTTTCCATAGGAGCGGGGAGGGTCAGAGCCTGTTCTGATGGTTCAGGAGGCAGCAGAGGGTCTGTGGGAAAAATGGGTACCCTGGAGTGGCGGGTGCCAGGGTTTGAATCCTGCCGCTATCCCTTCCTCACTGTGTGACTTGGACAAGTCACACAGTGACAGGCCAGCAAACAAGGACAGGCCAGCAGAGAGCTCAGGGAAGAGCGGCCCGGGTAGAGGGAACAGCAAGCGCAGGACGCGGAGGCAGTGCCCAGCCGGAAGGAGCTCAGAGTGCCAGAAGGAGCGTCCTGGCAACCCTGAGCCTGGGGCATGTTTCTCCTTATGGAATGGAATGTTTCCGGCTCTGAACCCATTTCCTCTTTTTGTTTTTTGAGACAGAGTTTCACTCTTGTTGCCCAGGCTGGAGTGCAATGGTGTAATCTCAGCTCACTGCAACCTCCGCCTTCTGGGTTCAAGCGATTCTCCTGCCTCAGCCTCCTGAGTAGCTGGGATTACAGGTGCCCACCAACACACCCGGCTAATTTGGTATTTTTAGTAGAGATAGGGTTCCACCGTGTTGGCCAGGCCTGTCTCGAACTCCTGTCCTCAGATGATCCTCCCGCCTCAGCCTCCCAAAGTGCTGGGATTACAGGTGTAAGCCACTGCACCCAGACCCATTTCCTCTTATGAAATGGGCGTAGTAAACCCCTAGTGTGCTGTGAGGACCTGGGTGCAGGCTTAATGGGCAGTAACTGGGAAAGGCCTGGGAGGGATTTTTTTTTTTTTTGAGACAAAGTCTCATTCTGTTGCCCAGGCTGCAGTGCAGTGACACAGTCTCAGCTCACTGCAATCTTCACCTCCTGGATTAAAGTGATTCTCCTGACTCAACCTCCTGAATAGCTGGGATTACAAGCACCTGCCACCATGCTGGGCTAATTTTCGTATTTTTAGTAGAGACAGAGTTTCACTATGTTGGCCAAGCTGGTCTTGAACTCCTGACCTCAACTAATCCGCCCACCTCAACCTCCCAAAGTGCTGGGATTACAGGCGTGAGCCACGGCACCTGGCTGGGATTTTTTTTTTTTTTTTTTTTTAATTCCTGGGGTTGCTGGGCTAGAACTGGCTAGAGAGGGCACAGCAAGAGGCAGGCTTCAGCTTGCACTCCCTCCTGTTTGGGTGCCAGGCCATTGTCCCACCCAGTCTTGTCCACCTGAGCAGGTTTCAAAGGGATAGAAAAAGAAAGTCCTGCATGTTTGTTTAAGGGGAAAAATGTGGGGCAGGGAGTGGGCCTGTAGCCCAGTGTTAGCGCCAAGGCCCTTTCACCACTGCACCTGCAGAGCCGGGGCAGGACTGGGTAGGGAGGTGGAGGACCGGGGCAGGACCTGGGGAGAGGTGGGTCTGTGTCTGCTGGACCCAGATCTGAGGAGGTTTGGGCCCCAGGAAAGGCCAGGAAGGGTATTTGTGTGTTCTGGGGAGCAGCTGCGGAGAGCTCCCCAGAGGGAAGAAGCAGAAGGACTTGAGGCCCAACCACCTGGTGCTAGTCCTCTGGACATCCCAGCCACTTCTACTGCGACTTGGTCCTCCCAGCCTGGGGGAGGCAGCCACCTCCTGGCTCCCTTCTGCTGGAAAAGCTCTGTCACCCACCCAGGCTGTGTGATCTCAGGGCATGTCTGAGCATGTCTAACCTGCAGGAGTGGGCCCAAGGGGCCTGTATCAGGCCCTCCCACTCTGATGTCCAAGAACAGTCAAGGCCATTCTCTACCTCCTGCCTTACCTTATCTCCTTGGCCTCAGGGTGCACCAGTGGAGGGGAGGTGGGGTTGCCTGGTGGTTCGGCCTCAAGCTCTGGGAGGTTCAAATCCCAGCTCCCCCACTTGCTGACTTTGTGGGACCCAGAGCTGGTAGCTTAAACTCTGTGAACTTGTTTCGTCTGTGCGACGAGGATAATGGAAACAGTTCCTGCCTTCTAGAACTAGCTAGGCATAGAAATTGCTCAGCATAGTGCCTGGCACACATAAAGTGCTTCCCTGCTGGCCAAATCTTTTGGGGACAGCTCTTGGGCTAGCATTCGGTGATGCCAAGCACAATTAATCCCAAAGCAAAAGGAAGTCATTTATGAATTATCCCCTGATGCTTTTGTCAGCCGTTTTTTAGTTTGGGGAAGAATATTTGGTGTGGCTTCACCCTCCCCATCCCCAGACATATGTGCACCGATGCACACCCACGTACAGGAAATTGAGAGCAGGTGGTGGAAGCCTCTCTCTAGGCAGGGCTGCACTCTCCCATTCATTCACTCAACACATCTTTACCGAGCAACTTCTGCATAGCACTGGGGAGACCATGATGAGTGAGACAGGGCCTCTGCCCTCCAGTGCCTGCAGTCTAGTGAGGAGCCCTAGGCCAGGAGCAGGAGACAGGGGGACTAAGCCCAGTTGGAGGGCTCAGGAAAGGCTTCTTGGGAAAGTGACATGTGAGCTGAAACTTGGAGGATGCTTGAGTTAGCCTCATAAAGGATGTGTGCGCGTGGAGTGTCTCAGGCGGAGGGAACGGCACGTGCAGAGGCCTGGAGGTTTGGTGTGTGGGTGTACCGGAATGAAGGAATGTGTTGAAAGAGGAGGAGGTGGGGTGAGGTGAGGCTGAAAGGTAGGCCAGCTCCTGTGGGGCCTCAGAAGCCATTGAGAAATCTGGGTTTTCTCTGGAGGGCGGTGGGGAGCCACTGGAAGGTCTTATGCAGGTTTGAGTGGGCCTTGCGGGGACTCCTATCTCAGGCCTTCATCTTTCCCTCTGCCTCGGCCCCTGAGACCTGGGCCTTGCTATTCATGGCCCATTCCTGGTTGGTCGCCCAGGTGTCTGTTGTCCCAGTGGAGGGGGAGCTGGGAAGCTGCCAGCTCCCTGGGAATTCCACCTACTCCCCTGGCAGGGTCCTCAGCAGCCAACTTCCCTGAAATGAGCCAGGGAGTAAGTGCAACTTCCCTAGACTCTGCCTGGAACTGTTGTGGTCAAGTCAATTTCTTATAAATCAAATCACACGTTAAATGCATTAGGGGAAGCAGTTGTTTACAGCCCTAGAAACCTGAAAAACCTCGGGGTAAAGGCAAGAGTTGCTTCATCCTTTTTGGGAGTTGGGTTTCGGGATTCAGTCTGACAGTGATGGGCTGTTTCCAGAGGTGGCAATGCTGGGGACAGGGTGAACCAGGACCATCTGCACGGACAGCAGAGCCTGCAGAGCCTCTTCCAACCCCTCACACCCGATTCCACCCTCCGTTCTCTCCATCCATAACCCCTTCCCCTTTGATCTGTCCTGGGGGTAGGGCTGTGTAATAGACGTTTGAGGCTCCTGAACAACTCTGGCTTTGTCCAGGCTGGGTGGGAAGCCGGGGACTTGTCAGCTGCACTTCCGCTGCCGAGGTCTGGGCTGCTGACCTCAGGCGTGGCTGGGCACTCGCTGAGGCCAGGCCCCTGGATGTGGGCATGGTGGCTGGCTGATTGGCACACAGGGGTGCGGGTTAAAGTCCAGTACCAGGGCTCTGGGCCCCACCCTGGGCTGCTATCCTGGACATTCAGGCCCTCAGACACTGGCGTGCTAGGTGGGAAGAAAGCTTTTCCCTGCCAGGCCCCTCTGCTGGAGACAATGACAGGCCACTGGTGCCAGTGGGCGGTGGAGGAGGACATCATGTAAAGAGCCCCAGAGTCAGCCAGGCTGGGTTCAGTCTGGACTGTGCCAGTTCCCGGCTGTGAGGCCTCAACAAGTTACATCACCTCTCTGAGTTCGACTCCTCTAGAATGGGAGTCTGTGTGAGGGTGACAGGCAGGGTCTGGGTAGTGCCGTCACTGTGTGGTATCACCTCCTCTGGCCACTGGTGCCCACAGTCCTGCAGGAACTGTCTGCCCCCAGGCTCCCCAGGGAGTGGGAGCTGCCAGCTAAGAGGGAGGCCCAGGCCTGAGTCCCACACATCTCCTAGGCATGGGGCTGATAGAAACGAGGGAGCCAGGAGGGCCACGTGCAGAGGGAGTGGGCACTGCCTGCCTGAGCTGGAACG
Organism: Rhinopithecus roxellana; assembly: GCF_007565055.1. Classification (NCBI taxonomy): domain Eukaryota; kingdom Metazoa; phylum Chordata; class Mammalia; order Primates; family Cercopithecidae; genus Rhinopithecus; species Rhinopithecus roxellana. The sequence continues at coordinate 42,354,741 of NC_044568.1, read as the reverse complement.
GGCTTGGAGACAGATCCCACCCACTGAAAGGTGGGGCCCGTTAGACCAAGGCCAAGCATTCTTTTCTTTCCTCATTGTCCGGCCTCTTAGTGTCTTTCCACCTGTCTGCTTAGGTGTCCCAGAAATATTGCCCTGGACTGTTTCTGATGGTATTGAGGTGGGGTTGGAGGGCCGCCTAAGGGAAGGGGCCCAGGAACGATGGTGGACTGTCCGGGGTAGGGTCTGGATGGGCTTCTGAGGCCCCTCACAACCAGGGATGGGGGGCTGGCAACAGCAGCCCTCCACTGTGGGATTCAGGCCGCCATCTCCATGGCAACAGGTATCCCCAGCCAAGGGATTGGTCTCTTAAAGGCACAGTGCTGGAGCTAGACCACTGCTGCCTGGAGCTGGGGTTGAGGATGGTGGGGTCCGTGTCTCCACACAGCTCACCCTGCTCCTTCCCTCCACAGTTGTACTTGGGGGGCAGACAGGGGGACAAGACACCTTGGAGGGCTGAGCTTGTAGCCTCTACAACCTCCCCAGGGAAGAAGCGGCTTTGCTGGATATGAAGGTGGCCAAGGGCTGACCTGGGGTCCAGCTTAGTTCCACCCTCCTTAGCTCCATGACCTTGACTAGTCCAGGCCCCAGTTTCCTCTTCTGGAAGATGAAAGCCCCAAATAGAATATGAAGACCACAAGAGCTGATCTGTTGATGTTAGGGGTGGGGGAAACTCAGCTTCCCCTAAAGGGTCAGTGGGTACTAAGGACATAGCTGAGCTGAAAATGAGTTCTTGGCTGGGTGCGGTGGCTCACGTCTGTAATCCCAGCACTTTGGGAGGCTGAGGCAGGTGGATCACCTGAGGTCAGGAGTTTGAGACCAGCCTGGTCATCGTGGTGAAACCCCATCTCTACTAAAAATACAAAAATTAGCAGGGCATGGTGGCGGGTGCCTATAATCCCAGCTACTTGGGAGGCTGAGGCAGGAGAATCGCTTGAACCCAGGAGTTGGAGGTTGCAGTGAGCCCAGGTCGTGCCACTGTACTCCAGCCTGGGCGACAGAGTGAGACTCAGTCTAAAAAAAAAGAGTTCTTGGCCGATTTGGAATCCTGGGCCCTCACCCTCAGATGGTCCAGTGAGCCTCCCTGCACTTCACTCAGGCACACCCCGGCCCCACTTCACAGTTTGTATTTTATATATCTCCCACACTAATTATTCAGTATTTTTTAGATTTAATTTATAAAGAAACTCTATATCCCAGTGTATGTGAAAAAAGCAGTATCACTTGCCATAAATAGAGAGTAACAAAAATAAACACAACAAGCTGTACAATGGTATTAAAGTCTAGCTGGAGACTATTGTCTCAAGTTCTGGGCTTCCTGCCTTCCCTTTCTGTTGATAAGGAAGCTCAGCAAATGTTAGATGTGAAAGACACAGTAGTACCAAACCAAGACTTGCTCCTGGGCGCAGTTCAGAGAATTGAAAGGCCACTGCAAACCAGTCCTCTTCCCGGGGTGACTTGATGGTGCTCAGTGCTGTGTTTGGGATGTGACCCAAATCGACTGATTTGCCAGCAGAGTCCCACACTCCTGGAAGCCCTGGCCCAGATGACCTGCTTTAGCTCCTGCAAGGTGTCTCAGATTGCCGTGTTGAGTAGGGAATGGAGGGGGTCACAGGTGCCCATGCCCAGGTGCAGCAGAGAGGAGGAGACCGATCCCAGAGCAGCCCGTCAGCCAGATGTGTCCTCCTGCACCAGCCGTGGGCCTGTCGGGAATGCAGCTGACTGGGCCACTGCCACATGTCAGGCACATTATCTGCAACAAATCCCACTCTGCAGATGAAGAAACTGAAGCACTACAAGTCAAGTCAGTTGCCTAGAGTCCTACAGTGTAGCAACCGGCAAGGCCAGGCCAGAGTCCAGGGCTCTCAGAGGCCACAAGGGGGAGTCTAAGATAACACACAGCACAGGAGGGGAGAGCGGTTTGCACTTCCTGCTGTGACCAGGTCAGAGTTTAGAGCGTGAGAGGCCTGCAGGGGTTGGGTGCCGAGAGCAGGATGCATAGGGAGTTGTCTGGGACTTGGCTGCAGCTGGGTAAGATGCACTGCCTCCCTCCAGGACTCAGAGGGTTTGGGGTGAAGGAGGGAAGGAGAAGGGGTGCCAGGGCCTCGGCCTTGCTGAGTGTCCCGTTGACCCCCTCCCCGCAGCAGTACTTCATCCTCCTCATCATCACGGACGGGGTCATCAGTGACATGGAGGAGACGCGGCATGCCGTGGTGCAGGCTTCCAAGCTGCCCATGTCCATCATCATCGTGGGCGTGGGCAATGCCGACTTCGCTGCCATGGAATTCCTAGATGGGGACAGCCGCATGCTGCGGTCCCACACGGGGGAGGAGGCAGCCCGCGATATTGTGCAGTTCGTTCCCTTTCGAGAGTTCCGCAACGTGAGTGTGGGCCTGGGCTGGGAGGCAGCGGTTACAGGACCCCAGGCACCATAGCTCATAATCAAGCTTGAGAGTCTTGGGTTGTCTGGCCCAATCCTAGACTTCTCCACTCCATTGACTATGCTCTTCTGAGGGCCTGCTATGGCCAGGTGCCATGCCAGGCCTTGCCCTGGTGGTGGCCATTGTGATAGTGTGCGCACTTGCTTCCATAAACTGATGGAACATGGAGCTGTGGGCATCTAGCCTGAGGCTCTGGGGTGGGGCTTCCTAGAGGACCTGCCCTCTAGTGGGGTCTGATGAGAGGCTCGGGCTATCCATGTGGTGTAAAGTGCGGGAGGAGAGAGGGGTTTTCCTGATCATCACACCCCAGCCAGCTCCCTCATTTTGCAGATGGAAAACAAGGCCTCCCCGTCATCTTAGGTTGACCTCCTCTCCCTAAAGGGCTCTGCCTGGGAGAGTGGTGTCCCCTGCCTTGTTCCTGGAAGTGGCTCTGGCTTTATTTGCAGGTGATCCCAGGTCTGCCCACAAGGAGGCCAGGGTTGGCTTCCTGATCACTGCCCTAGCAGCAGGGCCCATGAGGAGTCCCATAGGGGAGCAGTCTCTCCCCTGTACTACTGGCTGGGGACTTAACCCAGCCTCAGCAAGAACTGCCCACGGTGGTTTGCACCCAGTGGCCCTCACCTCTCTGCCCAGCATCCTCTGGGGTTGCCTGCGATGGTTCTACTCCTTCCTCTGGAGCATTCGCTTCCTGAGGACAAACGCTGGGCATCAGTCACCCCTTCATGCACAGGTCGGTGACCGAGTACCTCCATGTGCCTGGCCTGTGGCTGGCCGTTCACCAGTGAACCAGACTGTTAGGCCCATTTATTCCCACCAAGAAGGTGCTCAGGAGATGTTTGCCAGATGCATAGGTGCTTCCCACAGACGGAGTCATCCTAACCCATTACTCCCAGGCATCTCAAGTGCTCCAGGTAACACTTACACCTGACTAAAGGAAGGTAATGTGATCAGGGGGAATTTCAGGCCTGGGCTGAGAAGAGGGACGCCACTTGCAGACAGCCCTGGCCCGCAGCCCTAATTTTGTCCTCAAAGGACACCTGCTGCAGCAGCCCTCTGGGCATAGTGCCGCTCACAACTTCCGGTCATTAATCCTTATTCTCTCTCTTCCCCACCCCACCCTCGTCCACCCTGCAGGCAGCAAAAGAGACCTTGGCCAAAGCTGTGCTGGCGGAGCTGCCCCAACAAGTTGTGCAGTATTTCAAGCATAAAAACCTGCCCCCCACCAACTCGGAGCCCGCCTGAGCTCCAGTGCCCAGCAGCAGCATGTCGGCTGAGCCTCCCGCCCTCCCCCAGGAACATGCACGCTCACCCTGCTTCCTTGTGGGTGGCCTTTTTTTACCAATCCACATTTTTATTTTTTACAACCGGACCTCCACCCCCAACTTCCTCCAGCCCAGCTGGGCTTCCTTTGTTGGAGTCAACTGTTGATGCTTCCAGGCCAAACTGGGTTCCTCTCCTCCTCTCCCCACCTTTGCCATTCTTAAGTATTGAATGTACTTTGTATAATTTTAGTGGAATTATTATTGTTATTGAGAATAAAATTTTTACAATCATAACTGGCTTTTTCCAAGTAACTATATGCAGACTCTGATGAAAGGAACGTGTCCTTGGTGCATACTTCGTGTCGTAGCCTGCACCTAATTAATTCCGGCTGTTTTTTTTTTAATACTGTGACTGTGTTCTATTTGTTATATACTCAGGGTAATAAACGAGTTTCAGACGTCCCTGCGTCAGCTCCTTCCTCAGCAGGGACCTGACAGGCTCACTGATCTGAGAAAGGAAATGGAAGATGAAAATCCACCCTGCAAGTCTGCTAAGTTGGTGTAGTCATCTCTGCATGGGGACATGCATTCCAGATGATAAGCTGTTAAATCGCTGCCAGTTAACAGTGATAACCTGTTAAACTGGCACAGAACCGGGCACATTGTACAAACTCAATAAATATTTGTGGATGAATAGAATGAATGTACAGGACCACACCAGTTTCTGGTTGGTTGCACTCAGGTGCAACCAATACCACATATCCCTACCCCACAACTGGACAGCAGTCCCAGTCACCCATCTGCTCCTCCTTGGGTCTCCCGGGTGTTTGGGTGGGCCACTGGGAGTCTGTGAAAGCCTCTCTGGCTTCAGGACCCCAAATGGGGCTGCTTCTGACCCTGTTGTTTCTTCCGCATCCCCCTCTCTAGGCTCAGGCCCAGTTTTATGAAACCAGTCAGAGGACCCCTCTCTGAAAGTTCAGCCCCCCTCCCAGGTCCCTCCTTTATTCCACATACATCTCCTTCTCTTTTAGCCACCTGACTCCCACTTGGAGCTCCAGGTAGCCCCTTGGACATGGGCTTCCGTGTAATCAGTAACAGCTAACCCTCCTGTTAAGCACTGATTACAGCTCCATGTTCAGTGTTTTGCAGGCACTTTTTCTTTTTTGAGACAGGGTCTCACTCTGTCCCACCCAGGCTGGAGTGCAGTGGTGTGATCTCGGCTCACTGCAGCCTCAACCTTGTGGGCTCAAGCAGTGCTCCCACCTCAGCCTCCTGAGTAGCTGGAACACAGGCATGCACCACCACGCCCAGCTAACTTTTGTAGACACGGAGTTTCACCATGTTGCCCAGGCTGCAAGCACTATCTTGGTGAACCCTTACCATAGCTCCTGACAGTGACCATTTCAGAGATGAGGAGACAAGCAGAGAAGCAAATCAAGTCTACTAGAGGCAGAGCCAGGCCTCTTACCCAAGTCTGGCTGCCTCATGGCCCTCACTTGCTCCACTGCACTGAATGCCTTCCCTTGGCTCTGGATGGGGTTCTTCTGCTCAAGCTGCTAATGAATTAGTCACTCTGTGCCACTGACATTAGAAAGTCACTTGTACCCATCTACTCTTCTGCTCAGTAATTCTTACTGGGGCCTGCTAGGATTGGGCACCACAGCAGGTAGATTCCCATCTCTTAGTGCCTGGTGAGCTCCAGCCAGAGTTTTTCTGGCAGGAGCGAGTAAGGGATACCTTCATCCTAAGCTTCTGGTGCCCCTGCCGATTCTGTGGACACCAAGAATCAGCTGAAGGATCTGTTAGGGACACTTCTCTCAAGAGGGCCACAGGATTGCACAGAGCCCTGATTTGCAGACTGTCCTTCGGAAAACCACAGTGCACTGGCCCCCAGGCTGGCAACATGGGTGGAATCCCACCCCTCCCTTACACCTTCCCATGGGAGCGGCTTACAAGCTTAGTGAAACTAGGGAGACTGCCATCCACTGGGCCATGTCAGACCCAGCCTTGCAGTGGGGGTCTGTCCCACATGCTCCCACTCTCAGGTCACTTCCTCAGGTGTGGTGGCTGCAGTCCCCACATCCAGGCTTCACATGGGGGCAGATCCAGCCATCTCTGCTCTCTGTCTGCCCCTTGTCAAGAGTTTATCTAAACTCTTGACAAGGCCAACCAAATCACTTTTTATTTTTTTATTTTTGAGACAGAGTCTCACTCTGTCACCCAGGCTGGAGTGCAGTGGCACAATCTCAGCTCACTGCAGCCTCTGCCTCCTGGGTTCAAGTGATTCTCCTGCCTCAGCCTCCCAAGTAGTTGGGACTACAGGCGCATGCCACCTTGCCCGACTAATTGTTGTATTTTTAGTAGAGATGTAGTTTCACCATGTTTGTCAGGCTGTTCTCGAGCTCCTGACCTCAAGTGATCCGCCTGCCTCCCAAAGTGCTAGGATTACAGACATGAGCCACGGCGCCTGACCCCAAATCACTTTTGTAAAATTCCAAGCTTTGGTGCCGCTACTTGGTTCCTGCACATGGATGGGAGGCTGAAAAGTGAACTTGAAAACTGAGCCAGAAAGACTCCTTTACCCTTGAATCCCCTCCACGGAGGCCTGGGCACTGGCATTTGTTTAGAAGTTTCACTGAAACCAAAGAAAGCCAGACTTAAAAGTTCAAATGAAAATTCTGGTTCTGTCACTTAGCTATGCAACCTCAGACAAGCCATTGAGCCCCTAGGAATTCTGATTTCCTGTAAAATATAGAGACAGGCTGCTTCACAGGACTTTTTTCCCCCAGAATGAAAGACACTACAGTCCACAAAAATAACGCACAAATGCCCCAAACACCCTGGCACATACATAGCAAGCTCTCAGTATACACTGAATGAAAGAAACCAACACAAGCAATGATGTGCATGACTATTACTAAAACAGTAATGGAAGACCAGCTTGCACTATAAAGCATAGGTGAATGGCTGTCCCTCAGGGTTTTTCTGCCCCTCCCCTCTGCAAAGCTCTCATGCTGGGGCCATGTTACCACCATGAGGCTCCCTCTCTCTCCGAACTGCTGCTCCAGCAGGTAAGGGAGCAAAATGTCAGCCCTTGCCAGTGTCACTAAAGCACAAATGTGTGACTGGTTTCTGTGTTCAACCTGTAACTACAAAAGTGTTGCCAAGATCCTAGCGTCCCACTGAGCAGAACTTGCATTCCATCCTGTGACGCGTAAGTGGGCTGGGCATGCCAGAAAATCAAGAAAATACCCAAGTCCAAATAATCTGCACCACCATGGAGCTGTTTTTCTGGAAGGGCCGAAGATGACAGCTGAGCCATATACCCACGGCTAGGACAACTGCGCCAAGGAACCGGGTGTGCCTAAGCAATTAACATTTAGCCAAAAGGGAAGCATACAGCAAAAGCTGGTGGTTGGAGCTTTGATGACCAGATCTGACCCTTCGCCCATGCCAGTGTTCTAGCTGCAACTGAGGAATGCCAGTGGAATGGATAAACCTGCATAAATCACCACTAATGGAAGCTCTGGCTACACCACCCAAAAACAAGGGAGGGCTCTTGGTAACAGCACTGAGGGTGGTCACCAGTTACTAAACACTGTGTGTCAGATACTGCACACCTAGCACCTAATCTAGGTTATCTCTAACTCCCTAGGAAGTTAATGGTGTTATTCCTATTTACCAAGGAGGAAAGTGAGGTCCAGAGAGGTCACACTAACCTTGCCCAGTGACACAGCTAGTCACAGCTGGCTCCTAACTCATAACCACTATGGTGGAACTAGGCTGAGTTCCCAGAGAGGAGCAGCAGAAACAGCGGGGAAGGGCTTAGGCAAATGAAGCTCCTCTCTTGGGTGGGAAGGAGGTAGCCAGACGGGAAGAACTCAGGAGCTACAGTGAAAGAAATGAGAATGCCTGGCACTAAGTCACCCGACTTAGGGGCTCCTGACGCCCAGTATAGAATGATCCTGAAAAAAGCTGAAGCCACTCCCCACCCCACCCCTCTGAATTTGGGGAGCCAGCTCTCAGTCTCTTGCATCCTTAGATTCAGGGAAGATATACACAAGTAGGTAGCCAGCCACCTTTTTGGGGTCTAGTCACATCAGCTTCCCTGGTTTTTACGGATGGAAAAATAGATGCTTTGAATATCACATTCACTTTCTCCACCCAGTTAGGTGACACAAGCCAGATAATCCTCCCCAAATAGAAGTGGCAGTAGGATTCCTATTAGCTTTCTCCCTCACGTGGTTGGAGAATTATAAGAATCCAACCACTCAGGACAAAGTAAGCGAGTTTAAAGAAACCCATGCCAAACTTTGTTTTTGTCCCGTAATTACCCAGTTATAAAATCCCAATTATTAAGGCAGGAGTACTACACTTTACAGTTTAAAGCAGTGTTTCTTTCCAGCCCTGTTTATTCTATTCTCCTTTGGGTTTGAACTTCAAGTCTACACTAGATACTTTCCCAGGCTGCTTCCTCTGTTGGTCAGATCAGATGCTGCTTTGTTAGCTGTGGTTTCTACAGAAGCTCTGTTTCAGTTCCAGAGCTCTGTGCTAATGGGTACAAGGGAATATGATGCAATGATCACCAGTGATTCTCAGTCTCTCCTGAGACACCAAAAGATAAGTCACAGTCTGGAGCCTCACTCAACTTTCTCAACACAATCTAGCTGAGAGACATGGGGAGAGTTGGAAGCACAATATTCAGTAGAGGAAAAACAAGATCTTGTTCTCTGACAGGTTTATTAGCTTTCATGTTAATGTATGTTTTTAAACCCTGCAACCTTTTGTCAAGTTCTTTCCACATCAAGAGGCCATGAGGTACAGTAATGTGGCTTGACTCAAGCCACATAAAGATGGTGACCTGAAGCCCTAGCCTGCCTCCTGTAACAATGTGAGGCTGTTTTGGGTACATGCTGTAATAACACGACTATCACAGGAACAATGAAGCAGAGAAGCAGAAGGTGCCTACACAGTTTTACCTAAACATCTTGTTTGTTAGGATGGAGCTGACGCGCCCATACTGGCAGTCAGGAACAATTAGCACAGAGTAGTTCTGAAAAGGAGGAAGAATTCACAAAGCATCAGTTATGGGTGCAGGGAAGTCGCCATCTGCCAACGGGCACCGGAGTGTCACTGCACTGGAAGGGGAAACTGAGTGGGCTGGATGAGATCCAGGGGCCTCTCTGCCCACGTTCAAAGTCAGTAGCTGTTCTGCCTGCCGGCATCACAGTGTCAACACATTTTGTGTGTGTCTCACTCAGTCTCACACCCAAGACAGTAAAAACAATTGACGTAGGAACAAGGGGAATGGATAAAGAACGGTACACGCTCATTCTAAAGCAGGAGAGCCTACAGATTGTCATCAAAGCTCATATCTTATCTCTTTCCTAGAGGCCTCCAAACCGTCTCCCTCTCCCTCCTCCAGAATCCAAGGGATGAGCCCGTTTCCCTTTATGAGACAAGGTGGGGCAGCACCTCTAGTTTTTGGCTGCTCATGGCCTCGGAGTTGCTGTTTGGAAAGGAAAAAGAGCAGCAGGGGCAGCAAAGAAAAGTACTAGGGCAGCACCTTTAGGTTAGAAATAGATTCCACAGTGAAAAGCACAAGTATAATGTGCATTAAACAGAGAAAGGCCTCAGTAGAACAGTCACAATATGCAAGTGTGTCCCACTCATTTACAATATCAGGATTCCAGGAGCTGCCAGAAATAAGTCATCTCATTAACATACCTACCCGCAGTTCTGATGTCTGGCTATGAGTAAACAAGGCCTACGTTTGTTTCTCTAAAATTTAGAATCTTAAACTAAATCCTTTATTTCAAAAACAAACATAAAATAATTTCCCAGGCAGAGAAAAGGTTTGAGATGGAAGCTTTCTTGTTAGCAGTCCCTTCCTGCATAAATGGGGTTGGATAAAGAGGGGAGAGAGAATGGCCAAGGGTATGGAAAGCTTTCACAATGCATGCCGAGTGTGAAGTGACACCCCCAGCAGATGGGGTTTATCATCTTTACTTAGTCATATAACATCAAGGACTGGTTAGTTCCAGGGAAGGACTCCATTTCATCACCTGGGTCAGTTCTCTTTCCCCGCATGCTCCACAATGCAGTAGAACCAAACAACACATTCACCTACAATAGAATGTTTAAATAACACCTGTCCAATAACTGCCCTTACTTCTTTGTGCTGTCGGGAAAAGAAAAAAACAGAAAGCAATAAAACCCAAACCCTTTGGCAAGCCAGCCGGTGCCTATTCTCCTAGGGCATTTTTAGTGGAACTTCAGCTGGGCCTTGCCCTCCTCCCAGTATCAGTGAGGAAAGTGGCAGCGGGACAGGTTTGCTCATGTGCACTGCAGTAGAAAGAGAAACCAAACACGATTCGGGCCACAGGTGGATTCTGGCACATTTTTAAATTGGATTGGTTAAAAATGTCATGTTGTGCACAGGATGCAGGCAAAGGAGTTTTTTTTTTTTGAGGGATGTAATGCCCGAAGGCAGCATGAACGGTCCAATCTACCCTTGGGGAGGAGCTCCCTGTGTAAGGACAGAGAAACTAGGGGGCCTCGAGGAAAGTGTTGGTTCGGAAGATGGAGGAGACAATCTTTCCGGTGGCATTGATGGTGCCTTCGCTGTCTGAGCTGGACTCGGAGTCGCTGCTCCCAGAGTAGGCGCCCAGGCCCGGGAGGATGCCGATACAGACTGCAGCAGAGGGGCAGTGGATGGAGGGGCCACTCAGGGAAGTGTTTCCGAGAGACTTGCAGGATGAGGGCTCTGCAATAAAAGGTGAAAGACTGTCACTTTGTCACCCTTTTCCAAAGTTGGAACTGACTTACCATGTGCCAGGCACTGTACCACCGGCTTTTCCCACAGAGAAGCCTCAGAACAACACTATGCAGCCAATACTATCATCACCCTTAGAGGTGGGGAAACTGAAGGAGGAAGGGAGGCTCCAGAAGGTGAAAGGACTTCTGAAAGGGGCAGAGCTGAGACTTGAATTGAGGTCTTTTTAACTCCAGAGCCTGACTACACTCTCTTGTCCCCCATCAAATCTGAGCTGGAGAACAAGCGACTCTGGAGTGCAGCCTAGACTGCTTTGATTTCCCCGTGCTCACACAGCCGTGAGAATCTGAAGACAGATTAAGAGAGAAACTGTGAGCAATATTAACAATTCCATTAAGTTCTCAGCATATTACGCCATTCCTTATTTACTGACCAATAAGCCAGCTGGCACAGATACAATTTCAAGGACAAACATCAGCTACAAAACAACATTCTTTTCTTTTTAAACATTTTAAAAAATCGGGTAGCCCCCTGGACTAGAATAGGCTTAGAAGGACTCACCAGAATAACGTTCTTTATTAAGAAGGGCCGCTTTTCCCAGATGGGAGAGAGGAGCAATTCAGAAACCAATTTAACACAACCTTTGCTTTCTAGTTGTATTCTTTTACAAATGATAAAACTGAAGCCTGTCAGGTAACATTTTAAGGCCATGCAGAATGTAACCTAGGAGCTGGGACTCTTTTTCTTACAGGAAACCCAAAGTTACTCTGCCACCTCAATGACAAAGATCTCAATCTAGACAATGCAGGACTTGGCTGGGCATGGAGGCTTATGCCTATAATCCTGACCCTTTGGGAGGCTGAGATGGGAGGACCACTTGAGGTCAGGAGTTTACCAGCCTGGGCAACACAGCGAGGCCCTGTCTCTACGAAAAAATGTTTTGAAAAATTAGACGGCGCCAAGCGTGGTGGCTCATGCCTGTAATCCCAGCACTTTGGGAGGCCAAGGTGGGTAGATCACTTGAGGTCAGGAGTTCAAGGCCAGCCTGGCCAACATGGTGAAACCCCATGTCTACTAAAAGTACAAAAAATTAGCTGGGCGTGGTGATGTGTGCCTGTAATCCCAGTTACTAGGGAGACTGAGGGAGGAGAATAGCTTGAATCCAGGAGGCAGCGGTTGCAGTGAGTTGAGATCATGCCACTGCACTCCAGCCTGGGCAACAGAGCAAGACTCCACCTCAAAAAAAAAAAAAAAAAAAAAATTAGTCGGGTGTAGCTGTGCATGCCTGTGGTCCCAGCTACTTGTGAGGTTAATGCAAGGATTGCTTGAGCCCAGGAGTTCAAGGTTACGGTGAGCTATGATGGTACCACTGTACTTCAGCCTGGGCAACAGAGCAAGACCCTGTCTGAAAAAAAAAAAAAAAAAGAAAGAAAGAAGAAGAAGAAGGAGAAAGAAAGAAAATGCAAGACTTGAAGACTAAAGAAAATGTTAAGAACTCTACTCCAGCCCTTCCGTTCTTCCCTGAAATGTTTCCAGCCTTATTTAATCACTACAACCTGATGTATAGGCATTATCCCCATTTTACTGATGAGGAAAGTCAAATGACTTGGCAAGGCTGCAGGTTGCTTAGGGCAGAAAATGTGAAACTAAACGTGAATCAAAAGAGAATATCCTAAAATGTTAACCTGAGCTCACTGCAGAGTTAAGGGTTGGAGTTCATACTTTGTTGCCATAGGCTGACAAGCATACTACCTTCTAGGGTTTTGCCTTAGATGTACTAGTACCTCATTTGCCCAGACACCTCAAGTAAATGTGAAGGGAATACACAGTTCCAAGTAGAGGAAACCAGGAGTAAGCAAACAATACCACTGAGGAGTTAGAAGAGATATCAAACGGCCCGCACACAAAGTTCAGATCAATGCATTTGCTTGTTTGTGCAAGAAGCTCTAAGAAGGGAAAAGGAAGCTGCCAAAGATAAGCAATGTTAAAACAGGGAGATGGAGAAAAGTAACATGAAAGCCAACAATGGCTACAGAGATAGAGCAAGGCAACAAAAAAGGCAGGAGCAAATACTTGCAATATCGCAAAAGTAAATTTCCTTAAAATACTAAGAATTCTTTCAAATCTGTTAAAAAAACAACCAACAACCAAATAGAAAAGTGAACAGAAAACATGAACAACTCACAGAAAAAGAAACAGGTGAATTTTTAACATAAGGGGATAAACAATATATTAGGAGGGAATGTGTTGGGAACAGCAAACTTCGTATGCTGTTCAGGGGGTACAGAGAAATTTGGCAATGTTCTTTGAACTTAAATGATGTTCATAAAAGAACATTCATTGCAGTACTGTTTATAGTAGCAAAAGAGTACAGACAACCAAAATGTCCATTAGATGACTAGTTAAGTAATGGACTACTATTCAACCATTAAGATGAATAAAGTAGCTGGGCATAATGGCTCATGTCTGTAATCTCAGCACTTCGGGAGGCCAAGGCAGAAGGATCACTTGAGCCCTCCAGGAGTTTTGAGAACAGCCTGGACAACACAGGGAAACTCTGTCTCTACAAAAAATTTTAAAAATTAGCCAGGTGTGGTGGTGCACACTTGTAGTCCCAGCTACTCAGGAGACTGAGGTAGGAGGATCACTTGAACTGGGGAAGTTGAGGCTGTAGTGAGCCATGATCACACCACAGAACTCCAAACTGGGTGACAGAGTGAGAACGAAGAAGAAGAAGGAGAAGGAGAAGGAAAAGGAGAGGAAGAAGAAGGAGAGGAAGAAGAAGGAGAAGGATAAGGAGAGGAAGGATAAGAAGGAGAAGGGGAAGGAGGAGAGGAAGAAGAAGGAGAGGAAGAAGAAGGAAAGGAAGAAGGAGAGGAAGAAGAAGAGGAAGAAGAAGAAGAAAGCATCTCTGTGTGTACTGTTATTGAATGATCCCCAAGATATTGTGCTAAATGAAAAAGGCAAGGAGCAGGACAGTGTGTGAAAGTTATAATTTGGGGCAAAGTGGTCATGCCCATGTATACGCATGTCAGTGTCTGAGAACAATAAAAACTGGTAGCAGTGGCTGCTCAGGGGAAATGAACTTAGTGGTTGGAAAACAGGGGAGACTTACTTTTTACTCCACATTCTTTTGTCCCTTTTGAATTTTTCCTTTTCTTTTCTTTTCTTTTTTTTTTTTTTTGTTAGAACATAAGTCTCACTATGCTGCCCAGGTTAAACGCCTGGGCTTCAAGCGATCTTCCTGCCTCAGCCTCCCAGAGAGCTGGGATTACAGGCATGAGCCACCTAGCCTGGCCTAAATGTTTTATTATGTGCATATATTACCAATTCAGACAATTTTTCAAAATGCAGCTGTGCTTGGGTAGATAATTTTTTTAAAAAACAAATACAAAAAATTCAAAGAACATCCTGAGCACTTAAACTAGGGAGGAACAGTCCCGTTTATCTCTGTAACCCCAAGAGCATCCCAGTATTAAAGCTAAGAAGGCTGCAGAAGACAAGAGGGGTTGCTTGTTTGTATTCTCCACTAACTGTAAGCCCCTTGAAGGCAAGCACTCTTTTATCACCATTCCACCCCCAGGCCATATAGCACAGGGCCTGGCTCAGAGCAGGCTTGCATCCACAAGGGTCAGAAAGCAGAATGAAAGAAACTGTGTCAGACAGTTTACAGTTTCATTGCAAATGGCTAATTTGGGGGGAAGGGGTATAAAAATGTGATGCTCTTTTAACATTTGGAACATAACATCAAACTATACCATTCATGACTTAAACATACATTGTAGTACTTATGTATACCATATAGAATGATACTTTCAGCATTCTGTTAGAAAAATTTGGTTGTTTAAAAAAAAACAAACCGGCCAGGCAGGTGGCTCATGCCTGTAATCCCAACACTTTGGGAGGCTGGGGCAGGTGGATTACCTGAGGTCAGGGGTTCGAGACCAACCTGGCCAACATGGGGAAATCTTGTCTCTACTAAAAATACAAAAATTAACTGGGCGTGGTAGTACACGCCTGTAATCCCAGCTACTTGGGTGGCTGAGGCAGGAGAATCACTTGAGCCTGGGAGGTGAAGGTTGCAGTGAGCCAGGATTGCGCCACTGCACTCCAGCCTGGGTGACAGAGTAAGACTGTCTCAAAATAAAAAAAACAAACCAACAAACAAAAAAACCTTATAAGGGTATATAGATCAGTTACCTAGAAAACTAATTTATGTGAAATTGTTGAATGAGGTATTTCATTTTATCAAGTATAGACACTCCTGCTTAATGATGGGAATATGACCTGAGAAATACATCATTAGACAATTTCATCATTGTCAAAATCAACATCATAGTTATACAACCTAGATGGTACAGCCTACTACACATGTAGGCCATATGGTATATAGCCTATTGCTCTTAGGCTACAAACCTGTACAGCATGTTACTGTATGAATACTGTAGGTAGCTGTAATACAATGGTTAGTATTTGTGTATGTAAAAGTAGCTAAGCATAGAAAAAGGCACGGTAAAAATACGATATTATGATCTTAGGGGACCACCATCGTATATGCACCCATCATTGACAAAAATGTCGTTATGTGGCACATGACCATATTTCAAGGGCGAATGGAATTTAAAGGTCTATTTTATATAGAAAAGAAGGATGAGAGTCAGAGTGCCTGTGGGGGTAGAGAACTGGCCTAATGGAAGGACGGAAGTTAGCTACAGAAATATAATCAAGGAATCTGGACCACTGTGGCATCAGAAGAGTTTAAGTAAAAAAACCAAATACCCCAATTATCTAGGAGGTTTCAAGAAAGAAAAGAGACTGCAAATCTGACAAATTTCATTCCAAAAGCAGTTAACTGTCCAAAGAGAACAAAATGGTGCCCTCTGATCTCACCCATTTGGTGAAGTTTCCTGCCAGCTTCTGCATTTGCAGGACCACATTGTCATACTAAATTAACACAGAAAATTACTAATAGAGAATGTTCTTAGTATTCAGACAGATGCGTGACTTGGGAGTAGATGGGGCCAACTTGTGCATTCACTGGCTCTGCTCAGTGCTTAAGTTCAGAGTCTTCACTGGGGAAAGCCTGAATCTCTATCAGAGTCATAGGGGCCCAAGGAGGAAATCCTCCCACTGCTAAGGACAGGGCTGAAGCAAGCTTCAGGGAGCATTCTTCTTGTGGCGCCTTAATTCCTAGCAAAGGAGGATACTTCCTGCCTAGGTTCTGTTGCCAGAATGCAGGAGTAGGAAGAAGGGATTTAGAATGACAAAAAGATGGCTCTAAAACACGACTGTCTGCCTGAGATAGTTCAAAGAAGCTACACAAGTTTTCCTTTCCATTGATTCATTTGTATAGTTCCTACCAGGAAATAAGTACCATATAGTGAGCAAATAGCTTACTTGTGGAAATACATTTAAGATTCCTATGCCAAGCGCGTTTAACCCCAGCTACTCAGGAGGCTCACGTGGGAGGATCGCCTGAGCCTGGGAGTTTGTGGCTGTAGTGTGCCATGATTGCATCTGTGTATAGTCACTGCACTACAGCCTAAGCAACAAAGTGAGATCCTATCTCTAAAATAAATTAATTAAAAGAAAAATATTCCTATGAAGTTTTATATGTGTGTGTGTGTATACACATATACAGTTTAGATTTATCCTATTTAAGCAAGTTTCCTACTTATTAAAAAGATGTCAGTGAAAAATTCCAAAATTGTTGAAGGTAGTATAAATTGGGATAACTTAACTGAAGGGCAATTTGGCAATATTTACCTAAATTACAAATGCATATCCTCTCTGACCTATCAAATCTACTTCAAAGTATTTAACTTGATAGATCTGTGCATGTGAAAAATTATGCACATGCAGGATTATTACTGAAACACCAGAACAGGGGAAGAATGGAAACAATCTAAGTGTTCATCAATTAAAAAGTGGGATAAATGATATACCCATACAATATACAATACTACACAGCCTTAAAAAGCAACGAGGAAGTGCTCTATGTCCAATTATGCAATGATTCCCAAGGTATAATAACTGCTGAATTAAGCAATGAACAGAGTAGGTTAGATTACAATACTACTAATAACGAAAGTATAAAAAAATATATAATGTATTCCTGCTGAAAAAACCAACCTGATCAAGCTTCCAGATCAAATTACCATTTTACAGGAAACACAAGGTAGCAGGAAACAGCATGGGGAGGCCATCAGTAAAATGTAGAGCCAGAGAAATGCTAAAGAACAAAGACCCAGTTTCTCCACAAATAAAATACAAAGAAAACAAAATATAAATTTAGAAAGGAAGAACTTACAGATTAAATTCAAATTAAAAGGTGTATTAGCCTATCGCTAAGATGGCAATATTGCCAAATTAATCTACAGATTCCAGCAATTCCTGTATCAAAATCTTAGCTGCCTTTTCTGCAGAAACTGACAAGCTGATCCCAAAATTCATATGGAAATTCTACAGACTCCAAATAGCCAAAACAATCTTGAAAAAGAGGAGCCAAGTTGGAAGACTCACACTTCCCAATTTTAAAACTTACTCCAAAGCTATAGTGATCAAGACTGTGTGGTAATGGCATACAGATAGACATATATAGCTCAGTGGAAGAAGAAAGTCCAGAAATAAACCCACACATTTATGGTCAACTGATTTTTTAAAAATATAAACCACTGAGTTGTATCCTTTTAAAGGGTGAATTTTATAGTATGTGAATTATACTTCAATAGTTTTTTTTTAAAAAAAAGCCATAGTAGCCAAATATAATGTCTGGTCCTTGTTAAGATCATAATTTTTTTTTTTTTTTCTTGAGACGGAGTCTCTCTCTGTTAACAGCCCAGGTTGGAGTGCAGTGGCGTGATCTCTGCTCACTGCAAGCTCCGCCTCCCGGGTTCACGCCATTTTCCTGCCTCAGCATCCCAAGTAGCTGGGACTACAGGCGTCCACCACCATGCCCGGCTAATTTTTTGTATTTTTAGTAGAGATGGGGTTTCACCATGTTAGCCAGGATGTCTCGATCTCCTGACCTCGTGATCTGCCCGCCTTGGCCTCCCAAAGTGCTGGGATTACAGGCGTGAGCCACCACGCCCGGCTAAGATCATAATTTTTAAAAAAAAAGTTTTTTTTGAGACAATGGGAGAAAATACTAACTTAACATTTGATAATATTTGGTAATTATTGTGATTATTATTTTTTTTTTTTTGAGACGGAGTCTCGCTCTTGTTGCCCAGTTTGGAGAGTAATGGTGCAATCTCGGCTCGATGCAATGGCTCACCGCAACCTCTGCCTCCTGGGTTCAAGCGATTCTCCCGCCTCAGTCTCCCAAGTAGCTGGGATTACAGACATGCACCAGCAGCCCAACTAATTTTGTATTTTTAGTAGAGGCAGAGTTTCTCCATGTTGGTCAGGCTGGTTGCGAACTCCCAACCTCAGGTGATCTGCCCGCCTCAGTCTCCCAAAGTGCTGGGATTATAGGCATGAGCCACCACGCCTGGCCTGTGATTATTAATATAATTGTATTGTAATTGTTAAAACAAAGAAACAAAATAAGAATTTGTATTTGCTAGAGACACATATTAAGAATTATGAATGAAATGATAATGTCTGGAATTGTCACAAAATATTACAGTTGAGAGATATAAATGAAATAAAATTGGCTATGTGTTAGAAACTGCTGACTGGGTGTGCTGGCTCACACCTGTAATTCCAGCACTTTAGGAGGCTGAGGCAGGTGGATCACTTGAGGCCAGGAGTTAGAGACCAGCCTGGCCAACATGGTGAAACCCCATCTCTACTAAAAATACAAAAATTAGCTGGGCATGGTGGCACATGCCTATAGTCCTAGCTACTTGGGTGGTTGAGGCATGAAAATTGCTTAAACCAGGAAGGCAGAGGCTGCAGTGAGCCAAGATAACCCCACTGCACTCTAGCCTAGGTGACAGCAAGACTGTCTCAAAAAAAAAAAAAAAAAAATTGTTGAAGCTCTTTCCTGTAGGATAGCTTACAAACGAACAAAAAAAAATCACTGAAGCTTGGTAATGGGGGTTTACTATACTTATCCCAACTTCTGAATGTTGCTTAAATTATCCATAATAAAGCATTTAAAAAATACATATTTACAATTGCTTGCACATGCATAGAATAGCTCTTGATGGATACATAAGAAATGTGGCTGGGCTTGGTGGCTCACTCCTGTAATCTCAACACTTTGGGAGGCCGAGGCAGGCAGATTACTTGAGCTTAGGAGTGCAAGACCAGCCTGGCTAACATGGTGAAATCCCATCTCTACTAAAAATACAAAAATTAGCCAGATGTGGTGGCGCACACCTATAAATCCCAAATACTTGGGAGGTTGAGGCAGGAGAATTACTTGAGCCCAGGAGGTGGAGGTTGCAGTGAGCTGAGATTGGGCCACTGCACTCCAGCCTGGGCGACAGAATGAGACTCCATGTCAAAAAAAAAAAAAGTATAATTCTGTTTCCCTCTAAAGAGAACTAGATGGAAGAGGATACGGTAATGGCAGACTCTTTTTTTCTCCCCACACTCTTCTTTTTAAAAGTAGGTTCTAGAGCAAAAGGATAACAGCAACAGACCACCACCACTGGTGCTTAGTAGATGCATAATAAAAAGCATCTTTTTTTTTTTTTTTTTGAGACAGAGTCTCGCTCTGTCGCCTGAGCTGGAGTGTAGTGGCCGGATCTCAGCTCACTGCAAGCTCCACCTCCCGGGTTTACGCCATTCTCCTGCCTCAGCTTCCCGAGTAGCTGGGACTACAGGCGCCTGCCACCTCGCCCGGCTAGTTTTTTTTTTTTTGTTTTTTAGTAGAGATGGGGGTTTCACCATGTTAGCCAGGATGGTCTTGATCTCCTGACCTCGTGATCCGCCCATCTCGGCCTCCCAAAGTGCTGGGATTACAGGCTTGGGCCACCGCACCCGGCCGAAAGCATCATTTTGAGACAAATTAATGTAAGCCCTGCTGATTGATGGAATTTAGTTCAGAGTCTCAATCCCACATGGAGTAAGAATAAAACTGAAAACACACTCTTGAATTTCTCACCCCTAATCCAGCCCCAGTAACATTCACCTTCACTTACAAGTTCTTGCCACTTAATACAGAGGCAGATTTTCATCACATAAAGGTAAAAACCAAAGAAGTATACTCCTGGAGACTGTATTAAGCTTCTAGGCTCAATCCAATTCAACAATGAGCAGGAGCCAGGTATTTACCTCCTATTGGTAGCAAACCAGGTGAAATCAAGAAACTTGACATTTGGGGGAAACAGAAAAAAATCTTTTGTGAGCAGAGGTGGTATGACCAGGGCCTGGTAAGCATTCCTGGGAGAGTACTATTTTCATTGATCAGTTTCACTGGTTTCTAATATGATAACTTTTGCAGGTATAAAATCCTGCCTGGTATAAAATCCCGCCTGGCATAGAAAAGTTGGGTAAATTAAGTGTAGGTAGGCTTGCTTGAAGACAGAAATGCATTCATTTGCAGATGCAATGCATTACAGCCCTTTACTGTGGTTCGTGTGTATTCTGAGTATAAGGAAGTAATGAAGGCTGCCACCCACCTTGATTCTTGTCATCTGGCTCAGGGTCCGGTTTCAGTCTTTTCACACTGTGGCCACTCTCTGAGCTGTAACAAAACACATGGTGATTTGAGCCATGTCCAATCTTGCAGATCAAAGCTTAGGGAATCAGGAGCACCAATAACTATTTATATGTGTCTTAGGCAGTCTCAAGAGGCTGGGATGATAAAAATGAATGAAAAGTATTCATTTCAGATTCTTAATCTCCTTCCAATTGCATCATTAGTCATAAAGACAATTTAAACTCCTGACAAATCCAGGGAATAAAGCACTGTATCTTCAAGCATCACTTCAGCTTCAGATTCTTGGCCGTCTTTATCACTCAAATTGGTTAGAACCACAGATGGATTTCAAGAATATTTAGACATGTTCATAAATGACAAACATTTAGTAATTACAGATTGAAGAAAACATCTTTAGTGACAAGCTAGAGATTCTGAGAGTCACCCAGAAGACTTTCACTAAAAGAATGTATAAGGAATATATTTCAATGAAGAAAGAAATGATCCCAGAAGGAAGGAATTCCAGAAGGAAGGCGTGGGGAACAAAGAAACTGGCAAAAGGAAATATAAGTCTAAACAAATACTGTCTGTATCAAAAAATAATGTCTAGTTTGTGGTGTTCAACACGACCATACTGAAGTCACCTCTAAGACTGGGACATTGCTGTGTGTACGTACTACCTGGCATTTTCTTGCAGGGAGTGCAGAGCAGGTTCCAGAGTTATGTGGGAAACCCAGGCGCAGTGGCTCACACCTGTATAATCCCATCACTTTGGGAGGCCAAGGCAGACGGATCACCTGAGGTCAGGAGTTTGACACCAGCCTGGCCAACATGGTGAAACCCTGTCTCTACTAAAAATACAAAATTAGTCAGGCGTGGTGGTGTGTGCCTGTAATCCCAGCTACTTGGGAGGCTGAGGCAGGAGAATCACTTGAACCCAGGAGGCAGAGGTGAGCCAAAATCGTACCACTGCACTC
Source organism: Rhinopithecus roxellana (assembly GCF_007565055.1). Classification (NCBI taxonomy): domain Eukaryota; kingdom Metazoa; phylum Chordata; class Mammalia; order Primates; family Cercopithecidae; genus Rhinopithecus; species Rhinopithecus roxellana. The sequence goes on along the minus strand of NC_044568.1, from coordinate 42,333,655 downwards.
CAGCCTGGGCGACAAAAGCGAAACTCCGGCTCAAAAAAAACAAAAACAAAAACAAAAAAAATCAGTGTATACAAAACCACAATGCAATTAAGTTGGAAATCAATGACAAAAGAGAAACGTATTTTGTAGCCTCTAAGACACTGTTACATATATATATCATCATAAGGTGTTAAAATGTGTGTGTGGCAAGGGGGAAGGCTTATCTTCCCCCTTACTGAAATATGGTTGTTACCTCAATATGGAGATTTAAAAAATACATTTCTAAATAATTCCTGAGTCAAAGAAGAAATCATAATGGATATTTTAAAATACTTAGAAGGAAATATAAAACTTATATACAATGAAAGCTAAGGAAAATTTATAGCTTCAGATGCCTATAACTAAAAAGGCTGCACATTCATGAACTAGGTATCTGACAGTTTTTTCTAACAATAAATAAAAGAATAAACTAGAAGAGAGTAAAGAATATTCCTTTGAAGAAGGTAAGAAATTGCTGCTTGTTTTGTTCTTACGCTTCATGACATATACATGCCAATGGCTTCCAGACCTTCACCAGGCAGCAGAATCACTCATGGAACTTTAAAAACTACAACTCCCAGATTTCACTTCAAACTTACTGAATGAGAATTAGTGCGAGGCCTACAAATATAAATTATTAACAAACTCCCAGGTGATTCCAATAAACTCAGGGTCGGACAGATTAGGAACTCCTGCCCCAGGAGACTAATTCATCACCTTGCTACACAAAGCAACATTAAGTGATGTTGTTTCAAAATCCAAAAAGGGGTTATATGCAGGTCACCAAATATGCTACAGAGCCTTTTCCAAAAGTGATCTAAGGACTAAAGGAGACAGCTACAACACCCATTCTGCGACCATCAAGAGCAGTCTCAAAGGATAACAAATTGATCACCTGGAGAGCCCTCCCTTGGCATATTCCAGTAAAACTGACCCAGATCCAAATCCTGCGAGTCCCTGGTCTTGCAGGAAAGCTTATGTGAGAACTTGAAAGGAATAATTCATGGTTTGGGTAGTGAGCACTTCTCAGGATAACTCCTCCCCTCTGCTACTATACCAGCATGACATTTTTACATGTAGGCAGTGTTCCTAAGAACATCTGCAGCAGATGGGTGGTGTGCCAAACCACAAGACTGCATCAATACACTCCCTTCAAAACATATGGCTGGTTGCCAATATATCATATTGATTTTCCTAACAGACTTCACTTAAACTTATCATTTCGCCCACAGTCTGTTGGGTCAAATCGAAATGACCAGATTCAAGCACTCTGATGCCATTTCAGGATTTGGAAAGGGAGGAGCAAACATAGCAAAGAACTTATCATAGCCTCAAGACAGTGCTATCACTTCCCCATCAATCCAACCTAGCCACAGCCTAGGTTTGTAACCCTAGGCTGTACACAGGTCTGTAACCCTGTCAGGGCTGCCATGTTCTCTCAGGACAGGATGTCTTTGCAGCAGCTATTCCCTCTGCCTAGACTGTTCTCTCCCTTTTTGCTTGTCAAAGCGCTAGTCGTCCTACCTAATCAGCATCTTTCCAATGGTTTCCCCAACCTCCCCAACATGGAGATGCACACACCCTCAAAGCAGCATTGTATGCTCCTCCTCCTTGCTCTCAGTACACCCTACATAGATCCTTTCACAAGACTCACTACCTCATTTGTCTAGACAGAAGCCCAAATACTGAACTCGAGCTCTCTATTTCTCTATGATCTTGCACAAAGAAGGGTCTCAACCTCTCAAACTCTTGGTCTTCTCATCTACAAAACAGGGATTATAATTGTACTTTCATAGGATTGTTGAAGAATACATGAGATTATGCACAGGAAGCACTTAACACAATGTCTGGTGTGGCAGATCCCCACTGAAGAGTAGCTAGTATTTATATTTGTTGAATAAATGATCAGAGAGACGAGGGTTGAAGCCTATAGAAGCCCCCAAATCTGGAAAGGGAGAGAGGCATAGGTGAGCACAGAAAGGGAACTTCACCAGGACTCAGGCGAAGTAAGCGTTGGCTCTGTCTTCCATTACAAGTGGTGTTTCAGAGTACATGGTCAGAGCGAAATCTAAGTTGTGTGAGTGCTGACTGACCTCTTATGCTTCACAGCTCCTGCCAACAGCTTTGCCTGGGAGAACTTGTTCTTGGTTTCCATGGGCTTCACAGTCAGTTTCTTTTCCACTTCCTTCTTGTTCTCTTGAGAAATTCCAACCTTCTTGAGGTTATTGTGAGTTACCAGTTAAGGGTCAAACTAAGCAAAAGGAAGGACAACAAATATAACCCACTAGCCCTTCGGCTGTGCTATGTAATGTCTGGCCTACTTATTTAAATAAATGCCCCACCCTTCTTTATTCTGCCAGTCAAATCCAGTCAATTCAAAGATAAATGAAAGAGACCATGGAGGAAGACAGCATAGAAAGCCCAAAATAATACAGATAAGCAAGCTTCTCCTCTGATTCTCAAGGAAAATCTAAGCATAGCCACAAAACCCACTATTACCAAGGACGTGGCCAATATCATGCTTGATGGGGAAAACAGATCTTAAGAAGTATAAAGAAAACACACGGCCGGGCGCGGTGGCTCAAGCCTGTAATCCCAGCACTTTGGGAGGCCGAGACGGGCGGATCATGAGGTCAGGAGATCGAGACCATCCTGGCTAACACGGTGAAACCCTGTCTCTACTAAAAAAAAAAAAAAAAAAAAGAAAACACACACACAAAAATGTGGCTCCCCTGAAAACGTGCTTCCCCCTTCAAGGGTTAAATCAAATTTTGCAGAATGTTGTTATGACTATCAGTGGCATTTAATCTTAGACATTACTAAGACTAACTCCTGCTCCACTGGTGCAAGGAAGCATCAGAATCACCCCAAGGCTCATCAGACATGTCAAATCCCTCCCTGCCCCAAACCTACTGAATGAGGACCTCTAGAGGTCAGGGAGTTTGTTTCAAACACTCTCTGAAGGTGATTTTACACTTGATCTTAGCCAAAAGACTGAGAAACGATCAAAGGTGATTTTAATGAGAAATCCTGTGCATGTATACAACAACTGAAAAGCTGTTTTTAAAAGCATGACCAGTTCACCTGTAACATCAGTTTTTCATTCTTGATGCCAATCCCTGGCTCTCAACTTTTTATTTCTTTGAAGTGAAGAAAGGCCCCAAATTTTTGTCGGGGAGGTCACTTTCACTTGTTCCCTCCACCAGCCCTCCCTCCTCTTCCTCCACTTCTCCCTCCGTTTTATGCTCTCTCTAAACGTCTTAGACAACAGATGTCTGGCCTACTTATTTAAATAAATGTCCCACCCTTCTTTATTCTGCCAGTCAAATCCGGCTGATTCACAGATAAATGAAAGAGACCATGGAGGAAGACAGCATAGAAAGCCCAAAATAATACAGATAAGCAACCTTTTCCTCTGATTCTCAATGAAAATCTGACACGGTGCAAGTCCTTATTTACGATGCAGTAGTGCCTGGAACAATAGTGACATCTAGTGCCCAGGAAATCTAAGAAGCATGAATTATCAGCCCAAAGAAGTGGGTGGAAGTAGAGAATGTATGGTTAAGGTTATTTGTCTAGGCATCTTTGAACAATGGAGAAAACTGAGTTCCAGAAATCCTAAGATTCTAATTCTAATCACTCTCCAGGCAACTAACTCTGTTCTTATGGGCACAAGTTACCTTAAATATTTGCAGTATGCAACGGAAATTAGATATAATGCTCAGTACTATTGAGTTTAATGAATTTAATGTTTTTAGGGTCATCATGGAAATAGATAATGTTAATACTCATTTTTATTTAAAAAAAAAAAAAAGAGAGATTGGCCGGGTGCAGTGGCTCACGCCTGTAATCCTAACACTTTGGGAGGCCAAGGTGGGTAGATCATCTGAGGTTGGGAGTTCAAGACCAGCCTGACCAGCATGGAGAAACCCTGTCTCTACTAAAAAGACAGAAAATTAGCTGGGTGTGGTGGCACATTCCTGTAATCCCAGCTACTCGGGAGGCTGAGGCAGAAGAATCACTTGAACTCAGGAGGTGGAGGTTGTGGTGAGCTCAGATCATGCCACTGCACTCCAGCCTGGGTAACAAGAGCGAAACTCTGTCTCAAAAAAAAAAAAAAAGATTTCATCTTTCTAGGAGAAAATGCCAAAAAAAATTAGCATGTTGTGAGGGGTAGGGGGTGTTAATAATCTTTTTTTTTTTTTTTTTTTTGGGACGAAGTCTCGCTCTGTCACCCAGGCTGGAGTGCAGTGGCACGATCTCCACTCACTGCAAGCTCCGCCTCCCGGGTTTACGCCATTCTCCTGCCTCAGCCTCCTGTGTAGCTGGGACTACAGGCGCCCGCCACGGCACCCGGCTAATTTTTGTATTTTTAGTAGAGACGGGGTTTTCACCGTGTTAGCCAGGATGGTCTCGATCTCCTGACCTTGTGATCCGACCATCTCGGCCTTCCAAAGTGCTGGGATTATAGGCGTGAGCCACCGCGCCGACCAGTAATCTTATTTTTGATCCACAAAGTATAAGCAATTTTTCCTTCTTAAGCCCCTCTTCTCCCAAAATGCTTTAAAAACACAAACACACCTCAAAAACCTCAAGAAACTCATTAGATGCAGCATTCTCTTAAAATTGCACCATTTTTAACATACGCAATACTGCTAAATACTGGTTTAACCTGAGAGGAAACAACAAGAGTTCTGTTATTTACATGGTTTAAACCACAGTTTATTTGTATTCAGAAGTATCCTATTATACAACATATTATATAGTAATCAAGCAAAGCCAAGAACAAGTTCCTAACTTAGAGCTTCAATAAACAAATGTCTAATCCTTCAATTCCTATCTCAACATGTCCTGGCTACTTGCATGCTTGGGATTAGTGCATTAGATGTCAGTGAGTTGAAAGGCCTGCTTTTTTTCGGTTTTTCTAGACAGTCAGAACTTTCCAAATTTCCAGTTAAAGCCCTTATCCCTGGAGCCTCATTGTACTGCAATGTTACCAGGACACAAAGGTTTCTTTTGTCTCATTGCTGCCCTGTTCATTCTTCCCTTTTAATTGAAAACCAAAGGGCATCTCACACTCAACAGCACTTCTCCCCAGATGCTGCTTTGGGGGACACTATATGTCTTATTTGCTAGTCTGCCAACATAAAACAAAATATCATTCAAGTGAGAAATGTAATGAATGTATTTCCTTGGAGGAAAAAGCTTTGTGTCTGAAACAACGCAATATGGGTGTCTGCCTACCTCTACAAAGGAACACATATTATTCTGGGGTCATCAGGGTCAGGGAAGGGGGAGTTCAGAATAATCAGCCTCAATCCTACAGTTGAGATTGAGGTATAACTTTCCATAAACTTCTATCTCCATGTTGCACATGAATGCCAGTAACAGAACTGCGACTGGAAGCCAGGTCTTTTCTGGTACAGAACACCAGTTCTAATGTAAATCAATTCCCAGGGTATCTGTCCATTCCATGTCTTCTCCCACATAATCCTTTTTTTTTTTTTTTTTTGAAGACGAAGTCTTGCTCTGTCCCCAGGCTGGAGTACAGTGGCGTGACCTTGGCACACTGCAGTCTCCACCTCCCGGGTTCAAGCGATTCTCCTGCCTCAGCCTCCTGAGTAGTTGGGACTATAGGCACAAGCTACCATGCCTGGCTAATTTTTGTATTTTTAGCAGAGATGGGTTTTCACCATTTTGGCCAGGCTGGTCTCAAACTCTCAAACTCAGGTGATCCTCCTGCCTCGGCCTCCCAAAGTGCTGGAATTATAGGCATGAGCCACCGTGTCTGGGCTTCCCACTTAACTCTTAAAATGGAAGCTGCTGCACATTCTGTGCAAGAAAATACCAACTAGTACATATACACAGTCAAGTCGTCCATTTTAGAGGTGAAGCCTGTTGGATTATACCAGTGATGTTACTCAACATATAAGCCTGAAATATCCAAATAAGCTTCCTCACATGAAGACAAATGGTCCTATTAATATCTCTTATTAATCATTTATTAATTTATTCACATATTTACTGAGAATCTACTATATGCCAGGCACTAGGGAAATCAGAAGTGGCCAAAGTCAGATAGTCTTTTTCTTATGGAGCTCATTTATTTCACATTCTAGCAGGAAAGAGATAGACAAACCAGTAGGCAAATAAATAAAGACAACTTTCAGATAGTGACAAATCTATAAAAATTATATTACTGGCCGAGTGCAATGGCTCACACCTGTAATCCCAACACTTTGGGATGCTGGAGTGGGCGGATCACCTGAGGTAAGGAGTTCGAGACCAGCCTGACCAATATGATGAAACCTCGTCTCTACTAAAAATATAAAAATTAGCTGGGCGTAGTGGCGTGCACCTGTAATCACAGCTACTTGGGAGGCTGAGACAGGAGAATCGCTTGAACCCGGGAGGCAGAGGTTGCAGTGAGCCAAGATCACGCCACTGCACTCCAGCCTGGGCAACAAGAGAGAAACTCCTTCTCAAAAAAAAAAAATTGATATTACCGATAGCAATTTTAGGTGGGGTGCTTAGGGAAAGTCTCTAAAAGGGAGAGCTGAGCAGAGGGCTGAGCTGTGAAATGCGTCTTGCAAAATCTGAGGGCAGAACATTTTGGGCTGAGGAAACAGCAAGTCTGAGGCCTTGAGATGGACTCAGAAAGCATGGTGAGAGAGAACATAAAGAAGGCCAGCAGGCTGCAGTACAGTCAACATGAGAAAGAGTGGCTTCAAGATGCAACAAGGAGGTGGGTTGGCCTAAATAATGTAGAGCCTTCAACAGCCTGATACAGAATAAGACTTTAGTCTAAATATAAGGGGAAGCCACTAGAGTGTTTCAAATAGAAAAGTGACATAATGCCATGTATGGTTTTTAAAGTTCCCTTTCTTGTCTACGGAATAGATTATTGAGGATGAGAGCAGAAACAAACCAATTAGATGGTCACAGGAGTCCAGAAGAAAGTCTACTACTACTACAGTAGCAGTAGATACCTAGAATTCAAGAGATTTGGAGTATATTTTGGAAGCAGTTCTTGGCCCAGGCACCTGGAAGCATAGGACTACCAGTTACTGGGACTGGGAGAACCAGAAAAAGAAGAGACTTTGGGGAAGAGCAGTGTGATGAGTGGGGGTTATGTGGCACAATATTGAGAATTTTGATTCGGCTAAGTTACATTTGGGATGTCTATTAAGACATTTCAGTGGATGACCAAAAGGCAACATTGAGCCACAGCAAAGTCATCTTTGCAGATTTCTCAGCCCTTCTATGGAGAGAGGGCATGCTATAACCAGTAGAGAACATCTCACTAAGAATATAGGAAAGTTGCTAAACATGTTTTTAAAACTCAGAGGCCAATTTCTTCCCTGGATGAAGCTGGCTGCACTGCCCACCTGTCTGAGAGTCTAATCCCAGTACTATTAGGATTGATGCCTTGAGTTAACCCTAAGAAGGATGTGGACTTTTGACTACAACACTCTTGCACACAACACAAACTCCACAAACCGTTGCCAGCTTTTCAGAATCACAGGAAAATCAGTGTTGAAAATGACTTGAGAGATCACCAGGTAGAAAACCCCCCTTCTGTTGATGAGGAGACGACATCCATAGATGCTGATGAGAAAATGGAAAACCTTACAGGTTTTCCTCCAGGTACAAAGGATATTCTGTATTCCTTCAGTTCTTTCAGTTCTTCTTCTCTTCGTTGTTTTTCTATTAGTTCCTGCTGTCGAGAAACCTCATCAAGGAAGTTGGTCTCATCTTCATCTAAGCCTCTTACCATATTTTCTGAGGAAATAATTAAACAGGGAACACTTAGCAGGCTAAAGGGAAAAATAAGATTTTTCCTTTCCCCTTTTTTAATAAACAGCAGATTCTTCAGGGGATTAAAAAAAAAAGAACTGGTAAATACCATGGCGTTTGAATAGATAACAGGGCATAAAAAAACAGGGCATTTTTCCCATTACTAAATATTACCATAGAATTAAAATGGGTGTTTTGAGCTCTAAACAAAAATATTCAATGTGGTCTAGAAGGCTGAAGGCTGTCTCTTTTCCACCAAATGAGCATCTGGAGACTCGAAAATCAAGACAATTCCATGGCTAGTTAGGAAAAGTGCTGCACGAGGCAGAAGTGCATCAAAAATACCCCACAGAGTCCCTTGAACTCTGTGTTTTCGGAAGCTTACTGAATTTGAACTGTTCCTCATACTCCTGCTGCTTCCTGTCCTTCTGTTCCTGTAGTCTTTCATATAGAGAGCGAGGGTCATAAACCTCCTCTGGACATTCTGAAAGGAAAAGGAGATGGGAGAGAGGTGGAGGGGGAGGAGATACATACTTCAGATTGTTTTCGTATTATTTTGGAATCACAAAAGGTTTTAAAGACAAAGTCAAGTCTCTGCATGATCTGAGGGTGTGGACAACACAAAAATAGTACAAAGTCCAGTTTCCCTTTGGACCTCAGAGAGGGGCCAGCAGTTCTCAAAGCCAACTATCAATGTCAATAGCGCCCATGGCCTGAAACAGTTAACTGATTGAGGGGCCAGCCCTAACCCTCCACAGCAGCAGTGTTCTCAGTTGTTCAGACCATGGATCCACCTGTATAGATGGAGGAGAGGAGCAGAATCTCTTGGAAGGCAGTGTGGTAGGCAGAAAACGAATAGGATGTGAGTATCCTGGCTCTACTCCCAGCTGTGCAGAACCTTACACAGGTGACTTAGCCCCTCTGAGTCTCAGTTCCTCAACTCTAAAGTAAGGACAATTGGCCAGGTGTGGTGGCTCACGCCTGTAATCCCAACACTTTGGGAGGCCGAGGCAGGAGGATGACTTGAGCTCAGGAGTTTGGAACCAGCCTGGCCAACATGATGAAACTCCATCTCTACCAAAAATACAAAAATTAGCCAGGCGTGGTGGCAGGTGCCTGTAATCCCAACTACTCGGAAGGCTGAAGCAGGAGAATCTCTTAAGCCTGGGAGGTGGAGGATGCGGTGAGCCAAGATCGCACCACTGCACTCCAGCCTGGGCAAGAGTGAGACTCCGTCTCAAAAAAGTAAATAAATAAAACAAAGTGAGGACAATTAATACCTACTCTGCAGGGCTACTGCGTGGATCAAAGACCATTATACTGAATGTCACAGTATACCTTCTGGATCTTCAGGTTTCCGAACTTTCTCCCATTCTTCTTGCCTCCTTTTGCGCCGTTCATCTAGTTCTGCCTCAGACACAAACCTCTTTTTGATAACAAGGTTACCATCATCCCCTCCATCCATAATGAAACAACCAATCTACAAAACAAAAACAAAAACAAAAATATCATTTCAAGTGAGAACTGCAATTAAAATTCTAAAGAGAAACAAGGACATTTAGCTCTGTCTCACCCAGCAACAAACTAAAAATTATCTTCTAACTTTGAATTGAAAAAATTCTCGGCCGGGCGCGGTGGCTCAAGCCTGTAATCCCAGCACTTTGGGAGGCCGAGACGGGCGGATCACGAGGTCAGGAGATCGAGACCATCCTGGCTAACACGGTGAAACCCCGTCTCTACAAAAAAATAGAAAAAACTAGCCGGGCGAGGTGGCAGGCGCCTGTAGTCCCAGCTACTCGGGAGGCTGAGGCAGGAGAATGGCGTGAACCCGGGAGGCGGAGCTTGCCGTGAGCTGAGATCCGGCCACTGCACTCCAGCCTGGGCGACAGAGCGAGACTCCGTCTCAAAAAAAAAAAAAGAAAAAATTCTCAGCAGGGCGCGGTGGCTCATGCCTATAATCCCGGCATTTTGGGAGGCCAAGGCGGGTGGATCACGAGGTCAGGAGTTCAAGACCAGCCTGACTGACATGGTGAAATCCCATCTCTACTAAAAATACAAAAATTAGTCAGGCATGGTGGCACGTACCTGTAATCCCAGCTACTCAGGAGGCTGAGGCAGGAGAATCACTTAAACCTGGGAGGCACCCAAGCCTGAGCGACAGGGCAAGACTCTGTCTCAAAAAAAAAAAAAAAAATACTCTCAAATAGTTTAATTTATAGGCCATTGATGAAAGCACATGAATATACTTTTCCTATCAGGGAATTTTTATTAACATCGATGTTATCTACACAGTTGGCAAGAGGACCTGGAATAATTCTTATTACCTGGTGTTCCATAGTAAATCTCACATTGCAGATACTTCTCTGTCCCTCTAATCTAGATAAATTGGCCTCCTGAGCATCCCATCCTTTTCCCAGCTCTCATCCTCCTTTATTTCTGTAACATCTGACATTGTTTCTTCTTGAAATTCCTGTTTCTGGGACATTACACTATCTTGATTCACCTGCTCTTGCCTCCAAGTAGATGAAGATGGAGAATCTCAGCTACCGAAGATTTAGTGATCAAGTCCAGTCTGTACAAACCATGAATGGAGAAAGTGAGACTGGAAGAACAGATCTCCCAACTCCAACTTCAGTTCCATGTACTTTCCTGAATACTAATCTGACTCTTCATTGTCATTCTCCTGACCTTCCTCCTTGTAAACCCCTTGTCTGTGCCATTTAAGATTTGAACTTCGTGGCCGGACGCAGTGGCTCAAGCCTGTAATCCCAGCACTTTGGGAGGCCGAGACAGGCGGATCACGAGGTCAGGAGATCGAGACCATCCTGCCTAACACTGTGAAACCCCGTCTCCACTAAAAAATACAAAAAACTAGCCGGGAGAGGTGGCGGGCGCCTGTAGTCCCAGCTACTCGGGAGGCTGAGGCAGGACAATGGCGGGAACCCGGGAGGCGGAGCTTGCAGTGAGCTGAGATCCGGCCACTGCACTCCAGCCCCCGGCGACAGAGTGAGACTCCGTCTCAAAAAAAAAAAAAAAAAAAAAGATTTGAACTTCAATCCTTCTCTTTTCTCACTCTCACAACCACCTCAACCATTTTATGCATATTTTGACACAGAAGATTACCTAATCTGTTATTTCTAACTGAGCTTTTCTTCAGAGGAGAGAAGGAAATAAAGATAGCAGAGTGTGTATTACTTATTACTCCTTTTTTTTTTTTTTTTTTTTTTTGAGACGAAGTCTCGTTCTGTCGCCCAAGCTGGAGTCCAGTGGTGCACTCTCACTGCAACCTCTGCCTCCCGGGTTCAAGCAATTCTCCTGCCTCTGCCTGCTGATTAGCTGGGACTATAGGCATGTGCCAACACACCCAGCTAATTTTTGTATTTTTAGTAGAGATGGGGTTTCACTATGTCAGCCAGGCTTGTCTCGAACTCCTGACCTCGTGATCCACCTGCCTAGGCCTCCCAAAGTGCTGGGATTATAGGTGTGAGCCACCGCAGCTGGCCGTATTACTCCTTTTAAACTAAACCTCTGTTTTTCTTTATTGGTTTCTTTCCTTTTGAGTAACTGTGGAATCAACCCCTACCCAGACATGTTATGTGTTATTCACAGCACTATGTGCTAACAAGGAGGCACATATTCAATCCAATGTCCATTCCAAGATGAACACTAACAACAAAAACAGTAAGTTTCCACGCTACCACAAAAATAAGGCAGCTAACCGCTAATGAGCTCTTACCATGTACTGTATACTTTTTATGGATATTATCTAATTAACATGGTCATTGATCCTATGAGAAATATTATCTGTTTATAGATGAAGTTGAGGTCCAGAGGAGTTAGATTATTTGTCTAAGGTGATACACGTGGTGAATGGTAGAGCTAAGAACCAAAGTCAGGCCTAACATCAAAAATTCATACTCTTACCAACTTTACCATACTCTTCCCCAGAAAACACTAAATCTTGGTTGAAAACAAAGACATGTCAACTTCAGCTTTCTTCCTACTTCAAATTCCAGTGTTGAGAATATTCATGCAACATTTTTATTTAGTAAAGCTAGAAATGGAAGCTGAAAAAACAAACCCAAACGTTCAGAACAAGAGAATAATCTCAGCCTGTTGCTGAGGTTTAGTTTAATGTAACAATAACAAGAAAGAATTGTGAAAATTACTAGAAAGAAATGAAATCAACTGACAGACGCTATTGCTCCCACCTAAAGCCCACAACCTGGACACTTCTGATTTAGCAGCACTCAACGACTCCAGCCAGAGGCTCATTACTGAAGCAGAACTATTCAGTCTCTGTGAAAATGCCAAAAATTCCTCAAGTTCTACAGAACAACCTCTTATGAAAACAGAGCCAACAATTTCTTAAATGTCTCTGGCAGAGAAAACGTGAACTTTCTAGGGCTCTAATGGTTGGGAGAGACATTCTGGACAACCCTCAGTTTCCCCCTTTCTTATACCCTATTAACCATTAAGTCTCCTTTCTCATCCTGTATTAATCACCTGGTTTCTTTCCATCACCCATTTTTCCTAAATAATTCAGAGTAGGACAGGTCCTTATAGCCTACCTAACACGATAATCACTCGACATCTGAATTTACCATACACACCCAGGAGAAGGTCATCCACCTCATATATTAAAACTTCAAGAAGGACCACTGCACTCCCTTCCTATGCAGCCAACTCCCTCTCTAAGCAGATTTGACCGTTAGGACAGTTCTTCCTTAAACTGAACTAAAATCTGTTTTACTATAAATTCAACACATAGGTTCAATCTGCTGGGACTATACAAAAAGAATCGAATCTTTTCTAACATGACCATACTTCAGTTGTTTGAAGACAATTCCCATGTTCCTCCTAATTTGTTGTTTTTCTGAGCCAAACATTCCTAGTTACTTTAATCTTGTAAGATGGAGAAAAATAATCATGTCTCAGGGAAATGAATTTATCAGATTAGATATGATTTAAACCTGGGAAATAAATACTAGGATATGCCAATGCCATTGGCGCCCCAGTAAATGTCTCTCTTCATTCTTGTTATATATATATAATTTTTTTTTTTTTTAGGACAGAGTCTCGCTCTGCTGCCCAGGCCAGAGTGCAGTGGCATGATCTTGGCTCACTGCAACCTCCGCCTCCCAGATTCAAGCAATTCTCCTGCTTCAGCCTCCTGAGTAGCTGGGATTACAGGTGTGTGCCACCATGCCCGGCTAATTTTTGTATTTTTAGTAAAGATGGGGTTTCATTATGTTGGCCAGGCTGGTCTTGAACTCCTGACCTCAAGTGATCCACTGGCCTTCGCCTCCCAAAGTGTTGGGATTGCAGGCATGAGCCACTGTGCCCGGCCTATATTTTTAAAACAGAAAATTAAAAAATCTTCCAATATGCCAAAAAAAAAAAAAAAAAAAAACCAAACCCTAGATTTTTACATTTCTATCTAAATAAGAAATCAGAGAGCCTCCTGGCTTCAAGCAGTTCTCATGCCTCAGCCTCCCGAATAGCTGGGACTATAGGCATGCACCACTACACCTGACTAACTTTTTTTTTTTTTTTTTTTTGCAGAGACAGGGTTTCACCATGTTGCCCAGGCTGGTCTCAAACTCCTGGACTCAAGCGATATGATCTGCCCACCTCAGCCTGCCAAAGTGCTGGGGTTATACATATGAGCCACTGCACCCGGCCTACAATCTTTTATACACAGGGACAAAATCAGAAATCAGTTGGTTAATGAAAATAAAAAAGCAAATGCATACATTAAAAAAAAAAAATTAAAGACAAGTGCTGCAGAGGCGAAAACGGGACAAGAAATGTATTTCTCATCAGCTCTCAGTGGGTTGGTCTCCCAAAAGCACAGTCACACTGTCAAAACTAATGCACACTTATAAAAGTCTGCTCTTTAAAACTAATATCTTAATTCAGGTTGGGCATGGTGGCTCATGCCTATAATCCCAGCACTTTAGGAGGCCAAGGCAGGAGGACCAGCCTGAACAATAAAGCAAGACCCCCCATCTCTACAAAAAAATTTTAAAAACTAGCCAGGCATGGTGGTGTGTGCTTGTAGTCCCAGCTACTCAGAGGCTGAGGTGGGAGGATCATTTACTCCAGGAGGATCATTTACTCCAGGAGGCTGAGGCTGCAGTGAGCCATGATTGCACTACTGCGCTCTAGCCTGGGCAACAGAGTGAGACCCTGTCTCAACAAATAAATAAATTAATAATAAAACTAATATCATAATTCTGGCATTCCCTTGATCCCCAAATAAAGAAAGTAAGCCAAGTTAGATGGCCACAATAGTAATAAATTTCTGTAAGTTTAAAAGGACTAGACTAAAACATAGACTGCTTTATACATCTTTTTTCAAATTAGCATTTTCTTCTGTAGGTCCTCATTCTCTGCAATGGCTTTGCTCAGGCTGTTCCCTCTGCCAGGAATACCCTTGCTTTCTTTTCACCCCATGCAAACTGCTGCTCCACCCACCCAGAATCTCACTGAAGACCATCTCCTTTATGAAAAGACCTCCTAGAGTAGTTAACACGTATTTCTTTCCTTTGTGTTCCTGCTACGATCATTCATAACTCTACTACGGCCCTTATTCATTGTGTTTTATTATCTATGACTGTTCCAACAGCTCTTCGTCTCCACAGTGCTTATTATTATTAGCACAGTGTCTGGCATATATCAGGTATTCAAATACTTACTAAATAAACCAACCATGAGGAGCTGAAGAATCTGAGCAGGGAGGAAGGAACTCACATGAATATTCCTAGGTACTGTCCAGTGTAAGCTATAGAGATTGGCAGCCACCAAGCAAGTATTTGCTGAAGTGTCAGTATCATAGGAATACACCATACAATTTATGCAGTAAGAAACAAAGGACCAAAACTTACATCACTTTACTATATCATATATCGACATCATCTTTCAAAAATAACTGCTACTTTCCTTTAATTTCAACTGATTAAAAATGGTCACTTAACCTGCAAAAGCAGTACTTGACGCAGACAGCGTATTTCTTTGAAGAGTCCAATGGCTGTTTATTCTGCAAGAAAGAGGTGATAAGTACCTGTAACTTACTGACCTGCTGGAAGTAGACAGAGAAGCTAAAAAACTAGATTGTAGTGACTTCTAATTCCTATTGTCTAGGTAAATTTTCACAAGTCTCTTCTTTTCCCCTTTTGTTTGCTAGAGTAATTAAAAACAAAACAAAAGACAGCCCAGGGATATGGGGGATATAGGCTCTAACTGTGAAGACCCCTATAGGAATGCAGAGGACTTACATTAGGAATGCTTATTTTGTTCCACTTTAGAAAGAGTAAACAAATGCTGTCAGCTTTCCTTTACTCACATGTTTTTCAAAGTGACTCAAGTTTAATTATCAAACTAAACATTACATTATTTTTTAAAGGATTTATTCAAGTTCTTCAAATAGGGAATTCATAGAAAACTAAAATCATTTCAAAATTCACTTTGTCCACCAAACTTAGAGTTCAAACTGGCATAAATAAAGAACGTGGTTTTCAAATCTGCCTGACAGTCAAGAAAACAAAGTTCTTATATTTCAAGCCAAAGTAATGGTTAAACACTAAACTACTGGGTTTACATTGGAGACCGTGGTATTTAATTTCCAGGGTGGTGGGACAAAATGGGCTCAGTTCTTACATAGCACACTACACATTTTAAAATACAAAACTTACATTGCTGCTCCCCAAATAATTGCTATTCCTAACTTGAAAAATGACTCCATTAAGCTGGTGCCATGGCACGGGTAATGAGATCTGGTTTCCTACGGAATTGAATCCTGTGATGGCAAACGACTTAAGCGTTTACATCACTGGCCACCATATCCTTCTAATTCTAAAATTAGACAGATTATACATGTAAAAACACACTGGAATCAGGTTTCTGTGTTCTGTTGTTTTAAGGCTTCACTCTGAGTAGCAAAAGCAATAGGTCAATTCATTTCCTTCTGTCAGTAAATATAGATTATTGCTTTCCAATATTTTTTACTCTGATGTTCAAGTCACATTGTACTTCAAAATGCAGGACAGCAACTAAGAGGAATTTGCCATCTGGCTAACTCAATTATATTCCAAACAAAGACTGCTTTCTGGACAGAAGGCACTTCTACCAAGATACAATAATTTAGATTTTTAAAAATTTAGCTGACTTTTCCTATATCATAAAATATATTTAGAGGATGATAACTGCTAACAGAGAGCCCGCTGTTAGTATTTATTACTAGGCAAAGTAAAGTCAATCTTCTAACACTGAAGCTTATTTAACATACTCCAGTAGCAAAGAAGACTAAAAGAATCTAAAAACTAAACCACAGAAAAAGCAATTTAATCCATATTTTAAATGTTTATTATAAGGGGCAATTTACAATAACTTTTCAGGCATCTATGAAACACATACAATAAAAAATTCGGCTTTGCAATAACCTTTCAGGCATCTATCAAACACATATAATAAGAAATTTGGCCAGGCGCGGTGGCTCACACCTGTAATCCTAGCACTTTGGGAGGCCGAGGCAGGTTGATCACTTGAGGTCAGGAGTTCAAGATCAGCCTGGCCAACATGGTGAAACCCCATCTCTACTAAAAATACAAAATTAGCCAGGTGTGGTGACATGCACCTGTAATCCCAGCTACCTGGGAGGCTGAGGCAGGAGAATCACTTGAACCCAGGAGGTGAAGGTTGCAGTGAGCTGAGATTTCACACCACTGCACTCCAGCCTGGGCAACAGAGTGAGACTCCGTCTCAGAAAAAGAAAAAAAACAAAAAGAAATTAAGGTCTGGTGCAGTAGCTCACACCTGCAATCTGAGAACTTTGGGAGGCGAAGGCAGGACTGTTTGAGTCCAGGAGTTCAAGACCTGCCTGGGCAACATGGAGAGACCCCATCTCTATTAAAAATAAACAAACAAACAGATTGGGCACAGTGGCTCATGCCTGTAGTCCCAAAGCTGTGGGAGGCCAAGGTGGGAGCATCACTTGAGGCCAGGAGTTTAGGACGAGCCTGGGCAACACAGTGAGACTCTGTCTCTACAAAAAAAATTTTTTAATTAGCCAGGTGTGATGGTGCACTACTTAGGAGGCTGAAGCGGGAAGATGGCTTCAGTCGAGGAGTTCCAGGCTACAGTGAGCTATGAGGGCCACTGCATTCCAGACTGGGCAACAGCATAAGACCCTGCCTGGGGAAAAAAAAAAAAAAAAGTTAAAAAAAAGTATTGATTTATCTTTCCATAGCGCAAGAGCAGAGTCTCAAATATGCGTTTATCTTGAATTCATCTATATGCACTAGAAGACAACTAATTTAAATATCGGTTCCCTTAGCTGATCCTCATTCACACATGCCTCTCCAAATATGAACACTTCCCTCACTATGCATGATTGTATTCATTGCATTTTTTACATATTGTGACTCCTAAATACAAACCAACAACTTCATCTGGGGCTCACAGGAAGAAAAACAGCAGTTTTTTCCAAAGCCAAAATAAAACTTGCCTGAGGATCTAGAGAAAAAAACCCCAAACCAAAGTGTTTTTCCTATTCTCTCACTCAACAATCAACACAGTATAATTCTGTGAGGGATGTGTCCCCACACACCAAGCAATCCACCAATTCTGCAGCAGACACCAACCGGCTGGGTGTCCTCTAATTCAGTTCAATTCTGACACTACCTACTTGGACAGAGACTGCATCAGATCCCACAGGCTGAGGGCTGAGTCCCACAAGACTAGCCTCCATTGTAGATACCAACCACGAGAACCAGGTTGTTTTACCTGTGGTTCGGACCAACTGGCTATTAATCGGGGTTCCCATGACCCCCTCCTTAGGTTCTATGAATTTTGCTAGACCAGTTCACAGAACTCAGAGGAACTTAGAGGAACACTTACATATACCGGTTTATTATAAAAGGATATTACAAAGGACACAGATGAAGCGATGCATAGGGCAAGGCATGTAGGAGGGGCACAGAGCTTCCATGCACTCTCTGGGGCACCATCATCCAGGAACCTCCCATGTCCACCTATTCAGAAGCTCCCCAAACCCAGTCTTTTGGGGTTTTATGGAAGCTTCATTACTTAGACATGATTAATTAAACAGTGACCACTGGTGATCAACACAATCACCAGCTCCTCTGCCCTCTCCTCTCCCCAGAGGTTGGACACTGGGGAGGGGCTGAAAGTCCCAACTCTCTAATCTTCCCTGGGTCTTTCAAGTGACCAGCTCCCATCCTAAAGCTACTTAGGGGCTGCCAGCTACCAGTCAGCTCCTTAGCATATAAAAAGACACCAATCATTTTGGAGATTCCAAGGATTATAGGAGTTGTATGCCACAGGAGACAGGGAAGAAGGCCAAATATGTATTTTATAATATGACACTGGCCATGTCAGAATTCTGCAACACTAGTACTACAATTAACATGCTGCTTCCCTGAAATTTCAAGGGTAGCTTTGCTTGTAAGCTATTTTGTCATCTAGGCTCGCTTCAGAACCTAACCCACACCTCAAGTCATACTCCATCCTCAACCCCCACCCTATGTAACTCCACTTCAAGACCAAATTAAAAACAAAATAAAACAAATAATCGCAGTCCCAGTTACTCAGGAGGCTGAGACTGGAGGACTGCTTGAGCCTAGGAGTTCAAAGCCAGCCTGGGCAACATAACGAGATACCCATTTCCCTTTAAAAAAAAAAAAAACACGGTGGGGGGGGGGGAGGGCTTTGCATTACAATAACCAGACAAGGCCAAATAATTTTTTTTTTTTTTTTGGCACAGTGGCTCATGCTTGTAACCCTAGCATTTTGAGAGGCTGAGGCAGGTGGATCACCCGAGGTCAGGAGTTCGAGACCAACCTGACCAACATGGCGAAACCCTGTCTCTACTCAAAACACAAAAATCGCTGGGCGTGGTAGCACATGCCTGTAATCCCAGCTACCCGGGAGGCTGAGGCAGGAGAATTGCTTGAACCCGGGAGGCAGAGGTTGCAGTGAGCCAAGATTGCACCACTGCACTCCAGCCTGCGTGATGCGAGCGAGACTCCATCTCAAAAGAAAAAAATTTTTTGAAGCAAATATTTACAGAGAACCTATTACGTGCAAGATACAATGCTATGTACTAAACAGGCAACTGAGGAACTTACACTCATTCAGTAAAGAAGTAAGGTTGGCACACAGCAATTTAAGGAAAAGTAAAACTAGGTTATAGGCCATTAAGAGGCACTAAAGAGTAAAGAAAGGAAGACTAGGATAAGCATTGGGAAAGCTTAATTTTCACAGTGGCTGTGACGACGCACAGTGAAAGTGGTGGAAATTTTAGGTATATGAAGAATAACCATCTTTAACCTAAGGATGCTAGAAATCACACAAATTTCACATTCCAAAAATCAGAATACAGGGGGATTTTCATTTCTTGAAATAGTGGGCTAGGTATTTGAGATCAATTATCCACCTCTGCACTAAATATGCCTGAAATTTGTTAAAAAAAAATTTTTTTTTTGAGACAGGGTCTTGTTCTGTCACACAGGCTGGAGTGCAGTGGCACGATCTCGGCTCATTGCAACCTCCACCTCCCAGGTTCAAGCGATTCTCCTGCCTCAGCCTCCTGATAACTGGGATTGCAGGTGCCCACCACCATGCCTGGCTAATTTTTGTATTTTTTTAGTAGAGACAGGGTTTCACCATGTTGGCCAGGCTGGTCTCAAACTCCTGACCTCAAGTGATCTGCCCACCTCGGCCTCCCAGAGTGTTGGAATTACAAGTGTGAGCCACCATGCCCGGATAAAAATATTAATTCTTAAATAGAAAAGCTAACAAGATAGTAAAGAATTTGGACACAATCTAGAAGGTGAAAACCAGAAATTAAGCCCAATATTCAAAATGGATTTCATCCTGAGGATTTCTCTGACCTAAAAGCTAAAGTTTCAGTGCCTTTATGAGATAACAGAAACAATTTCAAGCCAGGAGCCCATCCAGGGAGTGGAGTCTGACAACTACCTCCCTCTCCATCTTAATTTGGTATCCAAAAGAACTACAGCTTCAAAGTAAAGATGAACTGGGAAGTAAAACAGCAGGAATAATGGACAACAGAAACAGACTCTCCCAAAGGGAATTCAGACAGTGGAATTAAACATAGAGATTACAAAAACAACTATACTTTCCATGTTTAAAGAAATAAAATTAAGCCTCAAAATTAATAGTAAGAAATAAGAAACTGTAAAACTGTGTCAAAAAAGAAACAGAACTTCAGAAACTAAAAAATGCAATACATGATTTAAGATTTCAGTGGCCGAGGTTAATAACAATGGAAATAACTTGAGAATAAAGAAATTATCCAGAATGTACTATGAAAGAACAGAGTAAAAGATATAGAGAAAAGAATGAAAAGGTTAGTTAATTCAACAAAAAAGAGAGACAATGGGAAGAAGCAGTATATGCATATAAAGTGGCTGAGAATTTTTACAGAACTAATGAAAGACACTAATCCACAGATTCAAGAAGTCTAATAAATACCAAACAAACTGAACAAAAACAAACCCATAGTTCCATACAGCATGGTGGAAATACAGAAAACCAAAGACAAATCTTTTTTTAAACTTGTCGGTACTTCATTTTAGACAAAACAATCAACATTCTATAGTGAAGAATGAAACATAATATTTAAGAATGAAGACAAAGTATGTTCAAAAGGTTACTAATAGTGAACACGTTAAAATGCTTAATTTAGCTGCCGTAAAGGCATAATTACACTATGACCCTGTACTTACACTGCACTTGTTACTTGATTTACCACATACGTGGTTTTCAATAGCTAAAACAGCAGCTTGACTCTAACCAAGCATCACGATTCTTGGAAGATGACAGTGAAGACTGATAATCAACTAAATGGTTTTGACAAAATTATTCCTTTCTTATATCATGAAGCACTTCCCCACAGGGTAAGGACATGAAGACTTCAGTTGAGAAAGATAATCGGGCAGCCTATACTTTCAGACCCTTACAAATTGTTCGCAGGTTATCTAACTAAAAGACTGTAAAAGCTGCTGTCGGCTCAATATTTTGTATCAAAAAGGAGTCTACCCACTGATTTCCTTCAAAGATTTCAGAAGGGTGCCTTCTATTTTATGGTGTCCCTGTGGACACATGAATACACCAAATAATTGAAGAATCGACAAATCTTATCTCACAAGTGGTAGGCAAGAGGTCATCAGGAATTCCGACCACCAGGCTCACATGTGGCTTCTTGGGCCAGTCGGACTACCCGAGGGTGCGGGGATCTGAGAGTCTGTATTTTAAAAGGGCCCCAGGAGATGTTGTTTTCCACTAACGTTTAAGAAGCACGACTACCAACAAACAGGTCTTCCCTTTTCCTCTGTGTGGACTGACAGTCACAAGGACCACCAACTCTCAAGCATGACGCTTCAACTCTCCGTCTTTGTTCCTTAAGTTTTCTGCAAAACGGGCCAGCTGGCTTGTTTTCCGTAATAGAAAATGCGCTTGGCACAGCAACTGGTACATGGCACACAATAAATGTGCTTCCCATCCTGCACTTCCATTCTGGGATGCAACCATTTCCAACCAGACGCCGCACATCGGAGTAACCTGGACCTGTTCCAAGACCTCTGGAACGCAGCCTGCTACTCACTTGAAGCCTGGGTGGCCCTATCTAGCAGAAAAGTGGGGAAAACCCACTAAACGCCCGGCAGTGTTGGGCCCGCCTGAAAGGGTCCTCCCCCGCCACCCAGATGCCTTCCCGCGGGCACCCTCAGCTACCCTCAGGCTGGGCCTGCAAGCCCCAGGCTTCGGCTACTCCGGGCAAGGGGCGGGTGGGCGGACTGAGAACAGGCCTGGCCCTATCCCTAACAGCAGCTACAGCTCCCCTTCTCTTCGGCAAAGAAGCTGGAACCCAGGTGTCGCCGCCAGGCCAGGACCGAGGCCGCACTCACCTACCGGCGCGCGGGAGGCGAGACGCCCTCACCTTGGCGGCGCCTACCCCAAACCGCCACCGCAGAGCCGCTCGCTCTTAAAAAAGAAAAAAAAAAAAATGAGAGGAAGAAAGAAAGAAACAGGAAGGAACGAATGAAAGAAGGAAAAAAAAAAAGAAAATAGCCTTTGCTTTTGTATTCCTTTTGACCCTTCAGGGCTTCCTGTTCCTCACCGCCACAATAGAGTCCCGCCCCACTTCCGGCGACGTAACCCAATCCGCGGAGCTCTTCCTCCCCGGGAGCCCGATGGAAATCCGGTACCCTGAAAACTGGCCGGAGAGACTTGATTGGGCCGTTCATGTCTCAGTATGAGGATTGGCCAGTTTACGCTTGGGGGGCGGGCCGGTTCTTCTGATCACGTGACACGATTTTTGAAAGGTGATTGGCTGTCAAGGAGAGGGATTGCCACCGAGGAAGGGGCGTTTCCAAGGGGACTGAGGGAGGGCTGGGGCGGTACGAAGCGGGGGTGGGCTGTGCGCGTAATGGCAGCGCCGTGGCTTCGCGTCCATCTTTACCGTTCTCTCGGACCTGTCACAAAGGAGTCGCGCCGCCGCCTCCTCCCTCTGGTGGGCCCGGGAGCTAAAGAAAGTCAGTGCCGCAGCCCGACCGCGCTGCTCTGAGAAGCCCCCTGGGCACGCGGAGCGGGAGGGAGTGTGAGGGTTGGAGGCGACTGTGAGGAAGGGAAACAGCCGCTCGAGCCTGGGGCGGGCGGACCGGAGTGGAGCCGGGGCAGGCTCTGGGAAAGGGCCCGGGAGAGAGGTGGCGTTGCTCAGAAGTCGGGAAACAGCCGAGAGGTTTTCCACCGAGGCCCGCGCTTGAGGAATCCAAAGAGGTTCCTAGAAGAGGGTGTTCCCTCTTTCGGGGGTCCTCACCAGAAGAGGTTCTTGGGGGTCGCCCTTCTGAGGAGGCTGCGGCTAACAGGGCCCAGGTGAGAGGCAGCTATCTAACTCCTGGGGTGGCTCCTGGTGCTGAGGGGGTCCTGACCCACTCAGGGGTGCCCGGGATAGAAAGGGTAGATGAGGGGACGCTTTGGGAGGGTTCCTTTTGTGGAGTTTGCGGTCTAGGTGGCACGGGTGAGAGGCGGACCTCCCCTGGGAGATTTAGAAACGCCTTGGGATAGAAAGACAGAGAATGGGGCTGGGAGGTAGGAGCCAGAACTAGCGGATTCTCGTACTACGGAGGCCGGAGCTGAAAATTGGGTAAGGACCTTGGGGAGAGGGGGTTTCTGGGCGGTGATGGGAAGAAGACACCTCCATCCATAAGAAAGCCAGAGTGGGGAATAGTGAAAGGGAAACGGGAATTCATCGACCAGGTGTCCCAGACACAGGATCCAACTGCTTCCGGGCTTAGTGCCCGAGTAGGGTGGGGAGAGTCCATCTCACCAACACGTCCTGCGTGAGTCCAAATTAGGCATTTGTCTCTGCCTGCTGCCTCACTTTCCCCGTCTTTGGGGAGGGAAACCGACCGAGACCGAGACGGTCACCTGAGACTTTGAGGTCCTGTCTTGTATAGTTCTCTCAGTGAGGTTGCTCCCCTTGGAGTGTTGCACTTTGAACTTTGAAGGGTTAGAAGTGTCTGTTACTGACTGAGTAGAATCCCGCAGTTTTCCAGGCCCTTCACCTACCATCTGTTTGTGCTTAGTGGAGTGACTTAACCTCCTTAAGTCTCTTCTGTAAAATAACCAGCGCAGTGTGTGAAAGTACAAACTACAAGCTGCGTGAACGTAAGTTACTGTGATTCTACCACCAAACGGGTTGCTGTTGAGGAATAAAAGTGAAGGCATTTTATAAATTGTAAAGCAGTATGTAGAGGTAAGGGGTGAGATTAATACAGTAGTTGTCTGCCACCTGCGGAGTGCTGGGAGCCATATTGTACTGAAAGCTTCAAGGTTCACAGCTTCTTAGGTCATATTATGATCTAAACCCATGGTTTCAAACCCTGCTTAGATGGGGATGGTGGGATTTCCAGCTTTTACTCTCAGAATTTTTACTTACTTTGAACTTCTTATGGTGCTGGCAGGAGTTACCATTGTAATATTTTTTCCTTCAGGATTTTTTTCCCCGACAGCTGAAATTTTCCTCTAAGTAATTTGATCTCAACATTATAAACCTCTTCCCCCTTTTGCATATATGTATATATAGACAGAGAGAGAGGCATGGCTTTTGGATGTCTACAGCTAGTGAATATCATGCTTTCTCCCTCAGTTGTGATTTGTAAAGACTTGCCTTTTTTCCTCCACGAATACTATGCGTTGTTGTGGTAGCCCCAGACTATAGATCATGAGGCACTTTGGAAGTTGCTTTTAAATTTCTCTTGCACAGTAGTTCTCTTTATTTTTCCCCTTATGTGGAGTTTGCATTTCCTGGGATGATATCTTGCTTTGTAGATCCCTCTATGAGATTATAAGAGACTTGTGTCCCTGTGTGACATTTTACTAGTGTTTGGTTCGTGGTACTTGTTAAAGATGGTTTTTCAAATATTGGGCAATTTATGTGGGATTTAGTTGGGTTTTTTTTTTTTGTTTTTTGTTTTTTTGTTTTTTGAGACTGAGTTTCACTCTTGTTGCCCAGGCTGGAGTGCAATGGCGTGATCTCGGCTCACTGCAACCTCCGCCTCCAGGGTTCAAGCGATTCTCCTGCCTCAGCCTCCCAAGTAACTGGAATTATGGGCAAGCACCACTGTACCCGGCTAATTTTTGTTTTTTTTAGTAGAGAGGGAGTTTCACGGTGTTGGTCAGGCTTGTCTTGAACTCCTGAGCTCAAAGTGAGCTGCCCACCTTGGCCTCCCAAAGTGCTGGGATTAGAGGCATGAGCCACCGTGCCCAGCCCTCAATTATTATTTTTAAGTTACTGATTATAGGAGGTATTCTAGCATACTCTATATGTGGGCTTCTGCTTTTTTCAGCAAAATAACTTCTCATTTAGCAAGTATCAAAGGGAAATAAAAACAGCATTTTGTATAATAGTGTGTTAATCTGTAGTGAATCAGGTAAAAACAGCAAATCTGAGTTATGTAGCTCTATGGGGCCTGGAGGCAAAAAAAAAAAAAAATATATATATATATATGTTTTGGCAAGAGTTTAACAAACAGTTGTTCTGTATTTCTTTTTTTCTGTTTTTTCTTTTTCTTTTTTTTTGAGACAGGGTCTCATGCTGTCTCTCAGGCTGGAGTGCAGTGGTGCAACCGTGGCTCACAGCAGCCTCTACCTCCCCGGCTCAGGTGATCCTGCCACCCCAGCCTCCCAAGTAACTGGGACTACAGGTGTGAGCCACCACACCTGGCTAATTTTTGCACTTTTTTTAGACAGGGTTACGCCATGTTGCCCAGGCTGGTCTCCCAAGGTGCTAGGATTACAGGTGTGAGCCACCATGCCTAGCCTCATGAGCTTAATTTAGTCTATCGAGAATTGTATATACTTTCCTTAACAATGAAGTAATTTGTTATAATGAAGTGGGAAATCCCTTTGCATCTTTTTAGATACAGCTTTCTTTCACACTCTTTATAGTTTAGAGAAAACGTTAGGAATTCTTGAGGATAGTAATCACTATTACACTACTTAAAATTGGAAGTTATGGCTGGGCATGGTGGCTCACACCTATAATCCCAACACTTTGGGAGGCCAAGGTGGGAGGATCACTTGAGCCCAGGAGTTCAAGACCAGCCTGGGCAACATGGCAAAACCCCATCTCTACAAAAAAATACAAAAATTAGCCCAGCGTGTTAGCACATACAGATAGTCCCAGCTACTTGGGATCCTGAGGTGGCAGGATCTCTTGAGCCTGCGAGGTTGCAGCTGCACTGAGCCACAGCGCTCCAGCCTGAGTGACAGAGCAACACCCTGTCTCAAATAAATAAATAGGAAATGTTCTGTATTTTTGAGTAGGATACTTGTAAAGTAGGGTGTGATAGTCTCAGGATTGCAAAATAAGTGGAAAGTCAATAGTCACCACAAATGGGAAACACAGGGGAACAAACAATCAATTTCAAAAGAATTATTTGGGGATAATAAACTATGGATATAGCTTCTCTTCAAGCTTTTGGCATTTTCAAGGCAGTTATCATTGAATTTGGGTAGTTTTTTTCCCTGGTATTCAAATTAGAAAATTGAAAAACAGAATAATCACGAAGTAGTAAATGCCATAATTTGGGCCACAACCTTTTGGAGGGGACTTTTACAACTTTTAGAAGTGCGAAGGAATGAATATTTCCCTTTGGTTTATGATTCAGTAAGTCAGCTTTTGAAATCCTTTTCTTGCCAACCTTTGTGAGTAGAAAAAACATACAAATGTGTCCATTCCAAAAGGGAGTGGTTGCTGGTTAAGTATGTAAAAGCAATAACTTTAGATAAATGTGTGGTATATACAAGGTTAAATCAGGAAAAGTTATAAATAGTGGTGGCCTCTTAGAGAACATTCCACTTTGTTTCTAAGCTTTTGAAAACTGAGAATACATTTGAAATAGTAAGGAATTTATATACTCCTTAAATTTGTTAAGGAATGAACTCTGCGCATAGCTTGAAATTATAGTTTCCAGGCATAATTTCATGGGTCCTATATACCTCAAATAGAAGGTTTGAAATACCTTACTCAGCAAGTATATTACCTCATAGTTTAATGTTTGGTGTTAGTTTTTTCTTACCCCTTTACCTCCTGAAGAATTATTTTCGTTCCTGTGTTCCCTTAATACAGTGATTCTCAAGATGTGGTTCCTGCCCAATCCCTCCACATGGGAAATATACCTCCTTTTTTTTTTTTTTTTTTTTTTTTTTTTTTAGGTTCTTATTGCTTCATAGTTGTTCATACTTAGGTATGCCTAAGGGCTACTTATTAATAACCTATCAAGTAAATTACTAAGGATTACTAAAACATGGTATTCATAACCTAAAACTAGAACAATATTGGAGTTTACTGTGATCTCTTAATACTTTTTTCACCCAGGAAGTCTGTCCTGGGAAACCTGGTACCAGTGCAAGCTTCTCACGTGTCATATGCAGAATGGGTATTCCTGCAGTATTCAGGAATGGTGCTTAGTTTGGGGTGCATCATCTGTATTGTCTCAAAATTATCTTGGTTTTCATCATAATTCCTCTTTTTTTAATTAGAATTTTTATTTAGCTTCATCTTTATCAATTTAATTTATAGGTTTTTGGTTAACTTTTCACTCTGTGGGCGAGGATATTTATACCAATATTTTGGCTTATAATGTAAGATATAAATGTGTTACAATGCAAAGATAGATTCTCTATTCCCCTTTTGCTATTGCTGATTTGTATAGTCACCTAAAAACTTGCTCACACAGAGATACTTCAGTGTTACCAAAGTTCCCTTTTCCACTGGAAAACTGATGGAATGGGAGGTCTCCTTCTAGTAGATGCTTTATCTGTAGGCTTTGGGTAGGGAGCTAAGTTTGTCCCTAACCCCAGCTCCCTTTGTCAGAAGCATGAGGGACCTTTTTCCATCTTTCCTCACTGCCCGCCGTATAAGCATTGGATATATATTTATTGAATGGTGTTGTCTCAGTTTTTCCAAATGGTAAATATTTTGGAGAGACTTTATGTTTTTACAGATTTTAGAATACACCTAAGATATTTATTGAATATGTATTAGGGTCTAATAAGTATCGAAATGAGTTTGCAGTATGAGTGTTTTAGACATCATTTAAAGTAGACATCATTAAGGAAAATGTTGATATTCATACTGCTTATATATTTTATTTGCTTTTCTTAACAGCAAAGAGTTTTCTATAATAGAAAAATCCTTTCCTTCAGATCTGTGTATATTTGAATAACATATGATCTCCTATTATTTGGCTTTCTGGAGGGAAAACCACAAAGACTATGGAATATTACATTTGTTTTTCTCCCCTGTACTGCAGCTGTCATAAGCACTCACGTCAGTTCTTCCTCAGTATTTTTTGGAGGTCTAAGGCAAATTTTTCAATCCTTAAGACTTTGGGCAGGGATTATTTACTTCCTCTTTTTTACTATTATTTGCTTCTGGAAATTCCTTTATCTTAGGCCTAAATTTTATTTTTTAATAAATTCTTTGAATGCTGAAGGGATTTGTCTTTTTCTCCTTTGTACCGTTTTAGGTCAGAACTAAATTCTGTAATTCTTTCTGACCACAGATGCACTGCTACTAGGTTAAAAAAGCTCTCAACATTTTAGATGAAGGTTTTTCCAGATACTTTTTTTTTTTTTTTTTTTTTAAGGTCTCACTCTGTCTCCTAGGCTGAAGTGCAGTGGTGCAATCATGGTTTACTGCAGCCTCAACCTCCCCAGCTCAGGCGATCTTCCCACCTCCCCACTCCCACCACCCTTCCCAGTAGCTGGACTACAGGGTCCAATCCGCCATGCTGGCTCATTTGTGTATTTTTTGTAGAAACAGGGTTTCGCCATGTTGCCCAGGCTGGTCTCAAATTCCTTAGCTCAAGCTGTTTGCCTGCCTTGGCCTCCCAGAGTGTTGGGATTACAGGTGTGAGCCACCAAGCCCTGCCCAGATACTCTTTCAACCAGAAAAAATATCTACTTTCAACGGCATGCTTTCTTAAAGATCTTCAGTGCATAAGGGAAGTGTCAGAATCATCCAGTGCTTTTCCCAAACTTCTTGACGGTTACAATTCAGGGGATAATGGTACCCTGTGTGACTTAAACCTCCAGATAGATAGCTTTGGACATCTGGGAGACATGTAAAAACACCTTATCAAGGCAGCCTTTCTTTTTGGGGGAAAAGTAAAATTCCAACCAAATATTTCACAATCTACCCCCTTCTTACCTTCCCCAACAAAATACCAGAGGCTTTAGAGTCTAAAGACAGAAACACTCTTGTTGAAACATCTTTAGGTAGTTTCTGTTTCAGCTGGCAAGTGTAATCTTCTTGCATTACCAAATCAGTATTGACTTCAGAGTTTTCCCCATGTATACACAATCTTCAGCAAGAAGATTGTGGTCTTTGAGGTGTTCTGCAGGCTTTTGTTGTTGTTGTTGTTTGAGACAGAGTCTTGCTCTGTCACTCAGGCTTGAGGGCAGTGGGATGATCTCAGCTTGCTGCAACCTCCACCTTCTGGGTTCAAGTAATGTTCCCACCTCAGCCTCCCAAGTAGCTGGAATTACAGGCGCACACCACTGTGCCTAGCTAATTTTTGTATTTTTTAAAGCAAATATGTTTCTAGATAACGTTCTCTATCTTGATAGGGTTTGAGTCACAGGTGTATGCATTTGATAAAACTCAGCACATTACTGTGCTTAAGATTTGCACATTTCTGCCAGTGCGGTGGCTCACACCTGTAATTCCAGCACTTTGGGAGGCTGAGGCAGATCACTTGAGGTCAGGAGTTTGAGACCACCCTGGGCCACCTGGTGAAACCCCATCTCTACTGAAAATACAAAAAAGCTGGGTGTGGTGGCATGTGCCTATAATCTCAGCTACTCGGGAGGCTGAGGCAGGAGAATTGCTGGAACCCGGGAGACAGAGGTTGTGGTAAACCAGATCACACTGCTGCACTCCAGCCAGGGCAACAGAATGAGGCTCCGTCTCAAAAAAAAAAAAAAAAAAAAAAATTTGCACTTTTCAGTGTGTGTAAGTTTGATTCCTAAAAACTTGAAGTTTATTGAAGTCTAATTAGTGATGTGCATGCTGAATTATTTAAGGGAAAGTATACTGATGCCTGTAGTTTACTTTGAAATATGTAAAAAAAAAAAAAAACTGCATGGATTGATGGTTATAGAGATAGATAGTGATAAAGCAAGTTTAGTAAAATGTTAGTAGTAGAATCTAGGTGGTGGGTATATAGTTCACATTTTACAGTGAACTCTAATTCAATTTTCTGTATGTTTGGAAAATTTCATAATAAAATATTGGGAGTAGGGGGTAAATGTGATGATAGAAGCTATCGCTTTAACACACTTAGGGAAAAATCCAAAAACATTTTCTAATGAGAGGACATCATTAAAATTTTCAGGATGTTACACATTTTGCTATTCATGCTATTTGACTTAGCCTTTGCGGGGGAGAGTTGGAAAAAAATGTCGCATCCTCTAACACTATTTTGGAATGACAAGGTGAAGATTATAACAATAGTAATTTAGTGCCTGGTTTTTCTTCTTTATGGTCACTCTTTTAATCAGCTTTTCCTTCCTTGGCAGTGTAATTCTGCAGTCCTATTTTCAAAGAAAAGAAAGTGTTCTTTCTCACTGATCTGTACTAGGGCTAAATGCAAGCAAATATTTGAAGAGATGAATCATTGATTCCTGGACCATTTGTCAGAGAGGGTTAGACCAGTTGGCCAGATGTCTCCATGGTGAGTTGTTCATGATGGTAGAGGTCTGTGTTTTATAGACAGTGAGTACCAGAACCTTACTGCTTTAACACCAAACTTACCAAGACCCTAAGTTTGATTATTTTTCGTCTCAGAGCAGCTTTAAAAAAATATAAAGTGTTAGGTGCTTCATTTGCCCCCAAGAAAAAAGAAAAAACATGTAAAATGTAAAAATCTAATAAATAATATAGAAATGGAGGGAATAGTCTTTAGTTTCTTTTTTAAAAAGGCAAGAATCAAAATCAGTAATACCACACTTCAGAGAAATAGATTTGCAAAGGAAATATTTGATCATAAAGGTGCTTTTGCAGCAAAATTGTTATCAAGAGTGTATTAGGCTGGGCATGGTGGCTCACGCCTGTAATCCCAGCACTTTGGGAGGCCAAGGTGGGCAGATCACCTGAGATCAGGAGTTCAAGACCAGCCTGGTAAACATGGTGAAACCCCATCTCTACTAAATATATAAAAATTAGCTGGGCGTGGTAGCAGGCACCTGTAATCCCAGCTATTTGGGCGGCTGAGGCAGGAGAATCGCTTCAACCGGGGAGATGGAGGTTGCAGTGAGCCCAGATCACACCATTGCACTCCAGTCTAGGCAATGAGAGTGGAACTCCATCTGAAAAAATAAAATAAAAATAAAAAAAGAGTATAATGATATTAAAAGTATTGCCATTTAGGTGGTGAGAAGAGTCTTTCTACTAAGCACTGGCATCCAGTGATAAAAATTATTAAATCAGTTGATCATTGCCACAGATGTGTATTTAAATTCTGTGACTAGCTTTTTTTTGGTCTCGAAGTTGACTTCACCAGCTAATGTTGTCTTTGAAGTTAAGGTAAAGAATATAGGTATTGGCCAGGCACAGTGGTTCACGCCTATAATCCCAGCACTTTGGGAGACTGAGGTGGGTGAATCACAAGGTCAGGAGTTCAAGACCAGCCTGGCCAACATATTGAAACCCCGTCTTTACTAAAAATACAAAAAAATTAGCTGGGCATGGTGGCACGCGCCTATAGTCCCGGCTACTCGGGAGGCTGAGGCAGGCGAATCGCTTGAACCCAGGAGATGGAGGTTGCAGTGAGCCGAGATCACACCACTGGACTCCATCCTGGCGAAAAAATGAGACTTCATCTCAAAAAAAAAAAAAAAAAAAAAAAAAAAAAAAAATATATATATATATATATATATATGTATGTATTACAGATGTGTTGTCTTTATAAATCTCATCTTACTCATTTTCTATTCCATTCAGTCTCTTAACCTTGGATGATATTAGCCTTAAGCAGCATACCATTTAGGTTCATTTTGATGCTTCATAGGATGGACCTCGGGAAATATATAGAGCCGTTTTTTTCTTTGTGTTAATATGTACTGTATATGTCACTTCTGGATAT
Source organism: Rhinopithecus roxellana (assembly GCF_007565055.1). Lineage (NCBI taxonomy): Eukaryota > Metazoa > Chordata > Mammalia > Primates > Cercopithecidae > Rhinopithecus > Rhinopithecus roxellana. The sequence continues at coordinate 42,302,141 of NC_044568.1, read as the reverse complement.
AACTCTTCTAATGGCTTTTTAGGCTTACCTCTCCAAAGGACTGCATTCAAAGATAGTCTCAGTTCATTTTACTGGATAAAGAAATTAACATTTTTGACCCGAGAAGAATCTCCCTTTAGTATTTCAGTTTGCCCCCTAATTTAGTCAGTGGGTCCTTCCTGCTGTGCCAGTTTCTGTGGTAGGTTCTATACACAGTGATTTCCAAATGTGGCTGCCATCAGAGTCACTTGGGGAGCTTTTAAGAAAACACAAGCTTGAGCCGGCATCCTAGAAATTCTGATTCTGGGTATTTGTAGTGGGACCAGGGATTTGCATTTTAGTAAGTACCCTAAGTGATTCTAATGCCACCTATGGGGTGATTAAGCTACAATCCCTCCCAAGATTCTCTGTCCAAAAATATAGGTAAGTATAGGTTATAGGTAAGTAGAAATTAGTTCAGTATGGGGTAGTTCTGTAAAAGTTTTCTTAGTGCTTTTAACTCAAGTTTTACTCCAGAATCCCCCTCCCCCAGGTTATTTAGTTATTTCTGATTAGATATGTGCTCATTTTATGACATCTTGCATTTTTTGATCCAGTTTAAGTTTTAGACACTGTGCCATGCATATTACATGCATTATTTTGTTTAATCCCCACAGTGGTACTTTGAGATAAGAACTATTACTGTCTCTGTTTCTTAACATGTGTCAAGAGTCAGGTTAATTAGGATGCATGTCAGCAAATATTGCAGGGCTGGGACTTTCACCTAGTCTGACAACAGAGTGTGTACTGTGCTGTGGTGGCCTTTCATATTGTGTGTAAAATCTGTAAACTGAGTTTTATTGTCTTAAAGCAGTGGTCCTTGGAAAGTGGGCCACATAAAGCTTTTTCTGAATGGATAAAACAAAGTTGTCTAAAGTGTAATTGATTAGCTTTCAGCCAGTCTTTTGCTTACAGTCCATCACTTCTCTGTAAAAAAAAAAAAAAAAAGTACCGTGAATGACAACCATTTCCAATTGAAAACCTACAGGGTTTTAGTGCCAAATAAATCTGAAAGATCATATACTTGTTCATTTATGTGCCCTGTCTGTGGCTGTAGCCCTCAAGAGTACTCTGTGTAGTCATCTCAAAAGGTATTTAGAGGTAGTAGCTCTTGTTTTGTCCTTGTATGTTTCATAGGCTTGCCTTTATGAAATGCCTTACAGCTTCATCCACCTAGTTAACCTCTTCTTTACACTTGGTTTTCACAGCTGGTCCTTTTTATTTAAAAAAAAAAAAAAAGTCTTTGGTTTTAAAGTATTTAAAGTTTTTTTTAAAGCCTCATTTTCTTCTCTGACAAATTTTATAGTCGACATTTTCTGAGTCATTTAAGGTAAATTGCTCTTTTGGAAGAAACTGACTCAAAACGCACTTTAGTTCAATTTGGAAAAAAAAATTTTTTTGTCTTACCTTCATATTTAGTCAGTTTTTGTTTTTTGTTTTTTGTGTTTTTTTCCAAAAACAAGAGTCTGGCTCTGTCACATAGGCTGGAATGCAGTGACACCATCAGGGCTCACTGCAGCCTCGACCTCCCAGGCTCAAGTGATCGTCCCACCTCAACCTCCTGAGTATCTGAGACCACAGGTGTGCACTACCACACCCAGCTAATTTTTTAATTTTTTCTGTAGAAATGGGGTCTTGCTACATTACCCAACCTGCTCTCAATCTCCTGGACTCAAGCAGCCCTCCCAACTCAGCCTCCCAAAGTGCTGGGATTACAGGCGTGAGCCACTATGTCCAGCCTATCAGATTTAGTCAGATTTTTAAAAATATCTGCATGTATTGGATATCTTCCAATCACCTTAAAATTGTACTAAATGGGCTGGGCATGGTGGTTCATGCCTGTAATCCCAGCACTTTGGGAGGCCGAGGCAGGCGGATCATGAGGTCAGGAGATGGAGACTATCCTGGCTAACACGGTGAAACCCCGTCTCTCCTAAAAATACAAAAAATTAGCCGGGCCTGGTGGCAGGTGCCTGTAGTCCCAGCTACTCGGGAGGCTGAGGCAGGAGAATGGCATGAACCCGGGAGGCGGAGCTTGCAGTGAGCCGAGATCGCGCCACTGCACTCCAGCCTGGGCGACAGAGCGAGACTCTGTCTCAAAAAGAAAAAATTGTACTAAATGGAAATCTGCATAGATTATTCTGTATTCAGTGTATAAAAACCTTAGAAAAAAATGATAAAATTAAGAATTTAAGATCCAACAAACCTCTTTTTAACTTCTTTCCTCACAGGCACCCACAAGATGGTTTCTTGTTAATCTAAATACCTTTATGTGTTGGCATTAAGTTGTAACTTTTTAGGATCCCCTATCCTTTTTGCTTTTTTCCCCCCCTGAAATTACTGAGCTTCAGCAAGATCCCTGTTCTCTCCCCTTCAGGGCTTTGTTTTCTGGAACTTGACATTCTCAAATCATTGCCAATTATTTTTAGTATGTGATTAGCCTCCCTTCCTCAGGTATGTTTTCCCCAATTTGGGTTTAATCTACTGTTTGTATCTTGTTTCCCATCCTACCTTCATACAGATTGTGTGGAAAGGCTGTGGGATAGTAGAGAAGCCAGTGGAGTTCCCCTCTGCTGTGGCAATGTTGACACCACAGAGCACAGTCCTAGGACCCTTACCACTGTGAGGAAGGAGTTTGGAGTTAGCACTTCCCCAGGGGATGACGCATTCCGCAGAAGAGGTCCCATGTCTCTAATCCTGGACTACTCCCTTCTACCATCCCCAAAATGTTAGTTGGGTTAGCCACAAGTTTTTTATAGCATAGTGGTCAAGAAATTATGATAATCCAGAGTATGAATTTCTATACAACCTTTAAATGCATGAGATAGTTATATATATACTGATATAGAAGGTTGTGGTATTAAAAAGAGCAAATCATAGAACAGTATTTATGGCTTCATTCTAGTTAGATTTAAAGAAAAAGCAGCCAGGCGCGGTGGTTCATGCCTGTAATCCCAGCACTTTGGTAGGCTGAGGCGGGCGGATCACTAGGTCGGGAGTTTGAGACCAGCCTGACCAACATGGTGAAACCCTGTCTCTACTAGAAATACAAAATTAGGCATGGTGGTGTGCACCTGTAATCCCAGCTACTCAGGAGGCTGAGGCAGGAAAATCACTTGAACCTGGGAGGGAGAGGTTGAGTGAGCCGAGATCGCACCATTGCACTCCATCCTGGGCGACAGAGTGAGACTTCATCTCAAAAAAATAAATAAATAAAAGAAAAACCTAGTTTATAAGTATATAGTAACAGGTGTGGGAGCAAACATATGAAGCTTTTAAGAGGTTATTTCTGGGAAAGGCATGGGCTAGGTAGAGCAGAAGAGGAACTTTCACTCTATAGGCCTGTGTAGCATTTAGGTTTTAGAAATGAATGTGTATATTTTTAAGTTTCTAGATAAAGATTTTTTTAAATAAGACACTTTATGATTTCAAATAAATACTCTAGTGGCACAATCATCTGAGCTACTGCCCAGAGCCACACCTGTCCAAAAACCTTGCATTGTTTACCTCTTTTCACCTGAAATACTCTAACAGCACCTTATCAGTGAAATTTCTGTGAGAGGACCCAGAGCATAGCTTCTTAAATGTTGCTTTTATCTTTCTCAGAAACCAGCATAATTTATAAGATCTGTAGAAATTCATTCCAGGGACCCTTTAAAGAGTTATTCCTATTTCTGATTTCTGTTTCCTCTCTTCTTTTAAGCGTTGAAATCTCTTAGTTATCTACCCTCTAAAGCGAATCATACTCTGATCCGCACAGTAATGGCGATGTTATTACTTCGACTCTGCTGGTTTAGAATGTGTTCTTTTAAAAAGCTATTTCCAACTGGTCCTTGCATCATGCTCCTACCTATATATTTCAGTCACATCCTTTTCAGTACAACCTCCAAATTTTGAAGACAGCCCGAGTGGTTTGGGGAAACCAAGAACATCTGTGGTATCACTTGGCCCAGCCATTGCTGTCTTAATAGCGAAAACATCTGTTGCCTCTCATTTCTTTTCTCTCTCCTTTTCTTTCTCCTCTCTTGTTCCATCCCATTCCATTCTTCTCTCTCCCTTCCCTTTGCTTCCTCCCTCTTTATGTATATTTTATTACATATGATTATATATACATATATATATATGTGAAGACTTTCTGTCTCCATTTATCTCTTTTTCTTCTGTGTTTCCTCTGTAGCAGTAATCAAACTGGGAAAATAATAAAAAGAATTTGCCATGAATCTGTCTAAAATAATGGAAGTAGGCTGGACACAGTGCCTTACACCTGTAATCCCAGCACTTTGGGAGGTTGAGGTGGGCAGATAACCTGAGGTCAGGAGTTCGTGGCCAACATGGTGAAACCCCATCTCTACTAAAGATATAAAAACTTGCCGGGTGTGGTGGCAGCACTTGTAGTCCCAGTTACTCGAGAGGCTGAGGTAGGAGAATTGCTTGAACCCGGGAGGTGGAGGTTGCAGTGAGCTGAGATCAAGCAACTGCACTCCAGCCTGGGTGATAGAGCGAGACTCCTCAAAAATGAGTAAATAAATACATAATGGAAGTAATATTTCTCTCCTAATTCCACTGAATTATAAATTTTGTTTATATTATTCCTGGCCAGTGCTTAGGGTATGAGGAATTAATTGTAACTTGCCAAATACTGTATAGAGACTACACACTAGCATGGTCTATTCCTTATGTGACCTATTCTCCAGATGTCAGCCTGTTTGTTGTTTTTTACTTTTTGCTACCAGCCCATGTAAGTCTCCTGTTTCTAAATCTTTACTTCCTTCCAGAATCTAACCAGATTTTATCAGCTTCATGAAGAACTAATTCTTTCATTAGGTTTTTTTTATGATAAACATATTGTGTGGGATGAGAATGGCCATCCATGAATTCCTAGAGGGCAGGAACTATTCCTTATTCATCTTTATTCTCCTAGTCCAGCGTGGTACCTGGCACAAGGTGCTTAGTCAGTATTTTCAGGCAAAGAAATTGGTAGATCTTATTCTGAACTTTGTAACGGACATGTGCAACAAACTGATCTTTGTGAAAATACAACTTTTGTGATATCAATTTGCCTTTCCCAAAACAAAGCCTTGCTTACATAACAGAAACACTTTGTAACAACTTTATGAATTCCGTCAATTCTTGAGTGAGCTTCCAATGGGGAACTCTATCCTTTTATTCTCCTTGATATCAAATGGTGCTATCATATTTGTATCGTAAAACTTGTTAAATTATCCTGTGGGTTTAAAGCAAGGAGACAATTCATTTTTTTAAAGATTTTTCTCGGCCGGGCGCGGTGGCTCACGCCTGTAATCCCAGCACTTGGGAGGCCGAGGCGGGCGGATCACCAGGTCAGGAGATCGAGACCATCCTGGCTAACAGGGTGAAACCCCGTCTCTACTAAAAATACAAAAAATTAGCCGGGCGTGGTGGCGGCGCCTGTGGTCCCAGCTCCTCGGGAGGCTGAGGCAGGAGAATGGCGGGAACCCGGGAGGCGGAGGCGGAGCTTGCAGTGAGCCAACAGGGCGCCGCTCACTCCAGCCTGGGCCACAGAGCCAGACTCTGTCTCAAAAAACAAAAAAAAAAAAAGATTTTTCTCTTTTTAACACCTATCTCTTACACAGAAAGACAACTGATTTTTTTTATGATAAAAGGAGCCCTTGAAAAAAAACACACACATCCTTCTAATGTATTTCTGTATACCTAGGAAAAACTATACATGTGGTTTTTAAAAAATGATAACTCCTCTGGTCTATAAGAATATGGTTTGACAATCAACTTTGTAATAGAATAATAAAAAGAAATTACTGATTGATTGCTAATTCTGTTATCCAAAGCTGTCTCTTGGTATTGGAAACCCATAAAAATAACCAAAGATGATTCTTCATTAGAATCCTAATATCTATAAAATCAGACTAGGAAAGTTTGAGTAATTAAGTGGTCAAGAATCTTCTATTCATTTTCCTTTTTCTCATTTTCTTTTAGAACTGCCATTGGATGACCAGAATTCCCTGTAGTTGATAATGTTGGGAATAAGCTCTGCAACTTTCTTTGGCCTTCAGTTGTTAAAAACAAATAGGATGCAAATTCCTCAACTCCAGGTTATGAAAACAGTACTTGGAAAACTGAAAACTACCTAAATGATCGTCTTTGGTTGGGCCGTGTTCTTAGCGAGCAGAAGCCTTGGCCAGGGTCTGCTGTTGACTCTCGAAGAGCACATAGCCCACTTCCTAGGAACTAGAGGTGCCACTACTACCATGGGTAATTCCTGTATCTGCCGAGATGACAGTGGAACAGATGACAGTGTCGACACCCAGCAGCAACAGGCCGAGAACAGTGCAGTACCCACTGCTGACACAAGGAGCCAACCACGGGACCCTGTTCGGCCACCGAGGAGGGGTCGAGGACCACATGAGCCAAGGAGAAAGAAACAAAATGTGGATGGGCTAGTGTTGGACACATTGGCAGTAATACGGACTCTTGTAGATAAGTAAGTATCTGACTCACAGTCACCTCCAGTGGAATGAAAAGTGTTCTGCCAGGAACCATGACTTTAGGACTCCTTCAGTTCCTTTAGGACATGCTTGCTAAGCCTTGTGCTCACAGGGCAAAGGAGAATATTTTAATTCTCCTCTGATGGCAGAGTAAATGAGATTTGATGTTTTTGCTTGCTGTCATCTACTCTGTCTGGAAATGTCTGTTTCTGTAGCAGAAAACACTAATTTTTTTTTTTGAGACGGAGTCTCGCTCTGTCGTCCAGGCTGGAGTGCAGTGGCTGGATCTCAGCTCACTGCAGGCTCTGCCTCCCGGGTTTACGCCATTCTCCTGCCTCAGCCTCCTGAGTAGCTGGGACTACAGGCGCCCGCCACCTCGCCCGGCTAGTTTTTTGTATTTTTTAGTAGAGACGGGGTTTCACCTTGTTAGCCAGGATGGTCTCGATCTCCTGACCTCGTGATCCGCCCGTCTCGGCCTCCCAGAGTGCTGGGATTATAGGCTTGAGCCACCGCGCCTGGCCCCAGAAAACACTAATTAAAGCTATGATCTTTGTTAGAGAATAGAATAAATATGGAGTGAGTTTATGTTGCTAGCTACAACAGGAAATGGTTTCGTGTAGGCTCACTGTTAATGGTACATGCCTGTGTATTCCACTGACCTCAGATTCAAGATAAGCTGTTTTACCGAGAACATGGCTACAGGCAACTTCTCTTGGCAACATAAGGACCAAGGTCAAGGAGAGTTTTCATTATCGTTTATTTGATCCTTTATTTATCCCTTATTTGACTGTCTTTAATCCGTTTAGGAAGCTTGTCAGTTGAAACTGCAAGGCACACCTGTACCTGTTTTGTCTTTTCCTCTGCTTTCTCTACCTCTAAATACAAAATCCCAGATTGAATAACAGTGAAATTAAAGGACATCATTCAAGTGGAAAAAACCATTTAACTTAAAGTTGTATAGTTCAGTAGTTAAGAGCACAAAGCTTAGAACCAGGATGGGCCTGGCTCAACTGCATGACATTGGGTAAGTTACTTCTTGAAGCCTCAGATTCCTCATCTGTAAATGGGGGCATAATACTGTTCCCATAAGGATTATCATGAGATAATGTACATAAGGCATTTAGTGTGGAGCTTTGTACTTAACAGTTGCTCAGTAGATGGTAGTATTTTTTAAAAAGTTACTTAGGTGTTCTTTTTGCTTCAGGCCCTGCTAGTAAATTTAAGTATATAAACATTTGATAATCACGTTTATAGAAACCTAGTTTCATTTAGTTCCTCAAAAATTAAGCATAAAACAGAGTGTATCTGTGAATACAAATGAATTTTTAGAGCTGTATTAAAGTTTTCCATAAAATACTGGAGCATTTGTTAGTCTTCTAGAAGAGTAATTTTTTGGCCAGACACAATGCCTCCTACCTCTAATCCCAACACTTTGAGAGGCTGAGGTAGAAAGATAGCTGGAGGCCAGTTCAAGACCAGCCTGGGCAACATAGGGAGACCCCCCATCTCTACAAAAAAATTTAAAAATTATCCAGGTACAGTGGCGTGTGCCTGTGGTCCCAGCTACTCAGGACTCGAAGACCAGAGTACCGCTAGAGTCCAGGAGTTTCCAGCTGCAGTGAGCTATGATCACACCACTGCACTCCAGCCTGGGCAATAGAGCAAGACCCTGTCTCAAAAATAAATTAATTAAAATTTTTTTAATCTCTTTTACCAAATTGTAATAGAAGTTTTCCTTCCCGAATCAGGAAGTAAACCACAAGCAATGTTAATTTAAGCTCATTGGAAAAATGGGTGCAGAATAGACTTTGAGAGAGAGAGTTTTTTTGTTTTGTTTTGTTTTTAAAGAGACAGGGTCTTACTCTGTCACCCAGGCTGGGGTACAGTGGCATGATCATGACTTACTGCAGCCTCAACCTCCCAGACTCAAACAATCGTCCCACCTCAGCCTCCTAAGCAGCTTGGACTACAGGTATGATACTGCATCTGGCTAATTTTTTAAAAAGCTTTTGTAAAGCCAGGTCTTGCCATGTTGCCCAGGCTGGTCTCAGATACCTGGACTCAAGTGATCATCCAGCTTCAGCCTCCCAAAGTGCTGGGATTGCAGATGTGGGCCCCCATGCTTGGCCCCTTGCAATGTATTAAAAGACAGTAATGTAGTTTTACAAACCTCTTTGTTTTTAACTTCTTTCAACATTGAAATCTATCTTGCTATATATAAATCTACAACTGCTTCTGACTATTACAGAGTATTCCCTTGTATGCCTGAAAGTATTATATTTTGTTACATTTTCATCTGGTGATGGTCACTTAGGTTACTGCCAAATTTTTGTTCCTACAAATAGCACTGCAGTGAACAGCACAAATATGCATCAATTTTTGGACCTGTGTAAAAATTTATCTAGAAGTGTTGGATATATGCATACTTAATTTTATTATTGCCAAATCATTCTTCAGAAATGTTTGCATCAGTCAATTATATTGTTTAAACAGGCAGCACCTAGTGAGTACCTGAAATTGCCATACTAATTCCCATATCACAAGGTTATTCTCAGGATTAAATGACTTAAGATGATAGTTTTTTAGGCTTTTTTTTTCCCCACAGTAAAACAGAGACCCACAATATGTAAACAAGTAAGTGGTGAGTTCTTAAGCAGTTAGAATTGTTTAATGGAAAACATTTCATTATTGAAGTTCCCCTGAAGACTTTTTAAAGATCTCTCGATCACACCACTGAATTAAGGTATAGAATGCTACTTTGGATCAATGTCTAGAATGTTAAATAGCTCCTTAAGTTTGGTTTTGTTTTCTTGTAATGCCATTTTATGAAGTATAAGCATGTAGTGGTATTTCCAGAAGAAAACTTCAAAATGAAGATGTGTCTATAGACCCTTGCTTCCATAAGTCCTCAGCCAGGATTGTCATCTCTTCCTGGCATTTCTCTGAGGTAAGTATGAAGATGATGTTGACCTTCCTGGCTTGTCTCAGTTGGCACTGGGCCTCTGAGTGTAAAGCTGAGAGTAGGCTGTGGTCTCCAGTTTAGTCCTGTGCTTTTACCCCAGGACACAATAGTCCTTGTCTGTACCCACCTGCCCATTTTGTCTGTGGGTCATTGTGGACAATGACTGGAAATTAGCACATATGGTATACATTCATCCTTACAGGTCATAGCTCAGGTTGTCTCTTCTATCTCTTTCCTTACATTTGTGTTCATTTCTTCTGTCCCTTTTTACCTCCACACCTCCAGTTTGAATTTTTATTTGAAATTGTCATTTATTTCCTCAGGTTTAATGCCTTGAATTTTTTTTTTTTTTTTTTTTCAGTGATCAGGAACCTCCCTATTCAATGATAACATTACACGAAATGGCAGAAACAGGTATTTTTAGTTTTGTTTTTATTACTTTGTAAAGAATATATAATAAGAAAAGTAGCCACCTTTTGTTTTTTGTTTTGTTTTGAGATAAAAGACTCCAAAAAGACAGCATACATAACAATGAAAAAAGCCCTTACTATATGGAAATTTCCCTGAATAGGTATAATAGGCAATGTGCATAATGGCATTGCCCGGCCTATATTTTTAAAAGAGAAAATTTAAAAATCTTCCAGTATGCCAAAAAAGAAAATAAAAACCAAACCCTAGAATTTTACATTTCCATCTAAGTAAGAATTCAGAGAGCCTCCTGGGCTCTCACCATTTTCTTTTTTTTTTTTTTTTTTTTTTTTTGGCATTGATGGATCTTCGACCATACTGTGCTGGAATGGAGAGATTATTTATATATAAATTTTTTTTTTTTTTTTTTTTTTTTTTTTTTTTTTGAGACAGAATCTTACTCTGTTGCCCATGCTGGAGTGCAGTGGCACAGTCACAGCTCAACTGCAGCCTCAACCTACTCTGGCCCAGGTGATCACCCCACCTCAGCCTCTCAAGTAGCTAGCACCACAGGCACATGCCACACTACCCAGCAATTGTTCTGTTTTTTGTAGAGACAGAATTTCACCATGTTGCCCAGGCTGGTCTTGTACTCCTGGGCTCAAGGGATCCTCCTGCCTCAGCCTCCCAAAGTGCTGGATTACAGGTGTGAGCCACAGCCCCTGGCCAAGGATATTTTTTCTTCCTTAGTTTCCTAAGTATCATTCTGAAAACAAAGCCAACTGCTGAGTATACTTCATTTTCTCAGTTAACTCCTATGTAGTAAATAAGATGCTTAAAACTATTTTAATGTGAGAACACAAGACCATAGCTTAACCTTTTTCCAAATACAGGTACCCACAAATCACCAGACTCCTGTAACTTAAGATGTTTTTACTTCACCACGATGACTAGCAATTGATGATTATGTCCATGCCAAGTATTAGCTGCTAAAAATCTATAGACCAGAAGTCTTTCTTTTAATGTGAATTGATCTTGTGTGACATATTTTCACATTTTAAAAATAGTGACTCCATCATATAATCTTCTTGATTTGCTCTTAGATGAAGGATGGTTGGATGTTGTCCAGTCTTTAATTAGAGTTATTCCACTGGAAGATCCACTGGGACCAGCTGTTATAACATTGTTACTAGATGAATGTCCATTGCCCACTAAAGTAAGTTAATACTTATCTTTTAGGAAACTATCATTTTTGCTTAAGCACAGGATAAATGACCACAAAGAACATTTGATGTAATGTGTTTCATCTTTATACATTTGGGGTCTGTTTTATTCAGTATTGATTTTATTATGTAAATTTATTTTGTATTATGAAGAATTATGTCCTCTTTTTTTTTCTCTTTGAGACAAGAGTCTCGCTCTGTCGCCCAGGCTGGAGTACAGTGATGTGATCTCGGCTCACTGCAACCTTCGCCACCCAGGTCCAAGCGATTCTCCTGCCTCAGCCTCCCAAGTAGCTGGGATTACAGGCGCCCACCACCACACCCGGCTGATTTTTGGATTTTTAGTAGAGACGGGATTTCACCATGTTGGCCAGGCTGGTCTTGAACTCCTGACCTCAAGTGATCCTCCTGCCTCAGCCTCCTCCCAAAGTGCTGGGACTACAGGCATGAGCCACTGCGCCCAACCCTCTGTCTTTTTTTTTGTTTATTTTGAAACAGGGTCTCACTTTGTCACCCAGGCTGGAGTGCAGTAGAGTGATCACAGCTTACTGCAGCTGCAACCTCCCTGGGCTCAGGTGATCCTCCCACCTCAGCCTCCCATGTAGCTGGACCACAGGTGTATGACCCCGTGTCTGGCTGATTTTGTATGTTTTGTGGAGATGGGGTTTCATCATGTTGCCCTGGCCGGTCTTGAACTCCTGCGCTCAAGCAGTCAGCCCACCTCAGCCTCCCAAAGTGCTGGGATTGTAGATGTGAGCCACCGTGCCCCGCCACATTCTCTATCAAGACTTTATTTAATTTCTTTTTTTTCTTCTTTCCCTTCCCTCCCTCCCTCCCTCCCTCCCTCCCTCCCTCTCTTCCTTCCCTTTCCTGCTTTCCTCCCTTCCTCCCCTGGCCCCACCTAGGCTGGAGTGCAGTGGTGCAGTCATGGCTCACTGTATCCTCAGCCTCTCAGGTTCAAGTGATCCGCTTGCCTCAGCCTCCCATGTTGCTGGGACTACAGGCGTGCACCGCCATACCCGGCTACATTTTTTTAATTTTTTGTAGAGAAAGGGTCTCACTGTATTACCCAGGCTGATTTTGAATTCCTGGGCTCAACGGATCCTCCCACCTTGGCTTCTCAAAGTGTTGGGATTATACACGTAAGCCACTGTGCCCAGCCTAGGTTAAAATTTTTTAAATGTTAAAAATAGAAGCATTTAAGGCCAGGCGCGGTGGCTCACGCCTGTAATCCTAGCACTTGGGGAGGCTAAGGTGGGTGGATCACCTGAGGTCAGGAGTTCGAGACCAGCCTGGCCAGCATGGTGAAACCCCATCTCTACTAAAATACCCTGTCTCTACTAGAAATCAGCCAGGAGTGGTGGCAGGCACCTGTAATCCCAGTACTCAGGAGGCTGAGACATGAGAATTGTTTGAACCTGGGAGGCAGAGGTTGCAGGGAGCTGAGATCGTGCCACTGCACTCCAGCCTGGGCGACAAAGCAAAACTCTGTCTCAAAAAAAAAAAAAAACAGAAGCAGCAGTTAGGTTGGGTGCAGTGGCTCACACTTGTAATCTCAGCACTTTGGGAGGCCAAGGCAGGCAGGTGGTTTGAGTCCAGGAGTTCAAGTCCAGCCTGGCAACATGGTGAAACCCTGTTTCTACAAAAAAATCCACAAGTTAACAGGGTGTCATGGTGCATGTCTATAGTGCCAGCTGCTCAGGAGGCTGAGGTGGGAGGATCATTTGCACTCAGGAGGTCGAGATTGCAATGAGACAAGATTACGTCACTGCGCTCTAGCCTGGTTTTTTTAAAAAAAGTAGTATTTGTATCTGAGGTGGCAATCTTTTTTTTTTTTTTTTTTTTTTTTTTTTTTTTTTTTTTTTTTTTTTTTATTGAGACGGAGTCTCGCTCTGTCACCCGGGCTGGAGTGCAGTGGCCGGATCTCAGCTCACTGCAAGCTCCGCCTCCCGGGTTTACACCATTCTCCTGCCTCAGCCTCCCGAGTAGCTGGGACTACAGGCGCCCGCCACCTCGCCCGGCTAGTTTTTTGTATTTTTAGTAGAGACGGGGTTTCACCATATTAGCCAGGATGGTCTCGATCTCCTGACCTCGTGATCCGCCCGTCTCGGCCTCCCAAAGTGCTGGGATTACAGGCTTGAGCCACCGCGCCCGGCCGAGGTGGCAATCTTTATTCAGAAACTAGAAGAGAATGTTGAGTTGCTGAGCTGATTTTCTTATCTTTCTCTAAGTGATTTCCTCAAAAGTTTTAATAATGTTTTTTATTAGGAGGAAAAACTGGGCTGGATATAGTGGTTCGTGCCTGTGATCCCTGTGCTTTGGGGGACCGAGACAGGAGGATCAGTTAAGCTCAGTTGTTTGATGCCAGCCTGAGCAACATAGTGAGACCTTGTCTCTATTTAAAAAAAAAAAAAAAAAAGCCGGGCATGGTGGCTCATGCCTATAATCCCAGCACTTCGGGAGGCCAAGACAGACAGATCACTTGAGGTCAGGAGTTCAAAACCAGCCTGGCCAACATGGTGAAACCTCATCTCTACTAAAAATACAAAAATTAGCCAGCACGATGGCGTGCACCTGTAATCCCAGCTACTTGGGAGGCTGAGGCAGGAGAATCACTTGAACTTGGAAGGTGGAGGTTGCAGTGAGCCGAGATTGTACCACTGCACTCCAGCCTGGGCGACAGAATGAGACTCCGTCTCAAAAAAATAAAAAGTTAAAACTGCAAGCACTTTTGAATCTTACTCAAATGTATTAATGATTAGTGTAACCCTGGTTATCCCTTACATAGAACAAAAGCATCAAACTTTCATTGTCTTAGTCCATGTGTTTTACATAGTCCTTTTTTTTTTTTTTTTAATTGGATTCTCGCATCTTTCATTTTTAAGATGGAGTCTTGCTATGTTGCCCAGGCTAGTCTCAAACTCCTGGGCTCAAGCATCCTCCCACCTTGGCCTCCCAAAGTGCTGGGATTGCAGGCATGAGCCACTGTGCCCAGCCTCGATTCTGGCATTTTCATTCATCTGTTTAAGCCCAGCACAGAAAAACATTGTGGACAGAAGGGGAAAGGCTTTAGCCTACTCGCTGATGAATTTACCTTTGCCTAGGCTTATAAGAGGTGCCTGTTTCAATTTGCCTTCAACTCTGTTGGGTCAGGGTGCAGTGGTTCATGCCTGTAATCCCAAAATTTTGGGGGGCTGAAGCAGGAGGATCACTTAAGACCAGGAGTTTAAGACCAGCCTGGGCAACATAATGAGATCCCCATCTCTACAGAAAATTAAAATTATCTGGGCATTGTGACATGTGCCTGTAGTCCCCAGCTGCGAGGGAGGCTAAGGTAGGAGGATCACTTGAGCCCAGGAGGTAAAGGCTACAGTGAGCCATGATCACTTCACTGCACACCAGCCTGGGCAACAGAGCGAGAGCAAAAAGAAAAGAAGAAAACTGTTGGGATTTGTTTTTGCTTAGTAAAACTTTTTTTTTTTTTTTTTTTTTTTTTTTGAGACGGAGTCTCTCTCTGTCTCCCAGGCTGGAGTGCAATGGCGTGATCTCAGCTCACTGCAAGCTCTGCCTCCTGGGTTCATGCCATTCTCCTGCCTCAGCCTCCTGAGTAGCTGGGACTACAGGCGCCCACCACCACGCCCAGCTAATTTTTTGAAGTTTTTAGTAGAGACAGGATTTCACTGTGTTAGCCAGGATGGTCTCGATCTCCTGACCTCGTGATCCGCCCACCTTGGCCTCCCAAAGTGCTGGGATTACAGGCGTGAGCCACTGTGCCCAGCCGTAAAACTTTTTTTAAAGTAACTTTTTGCTTCAACATCACTAGCCTTTAATGTTTTCTTTTTTTTTTTTTTTTTTTTTTTTTTTTGAGACGGAGTCTCGCTCTGTCGCCCGGGCTGGAGTGCAGTGGCCGGATCTCAGCTCACTGCAAGCTCCGCTTCCCGGGTTCACGCCATTCTCCTGCCTCAGCCTCCCAAGTAGCTGGGACTACAGGCGCCCGCCACCTCGCCCAGCTAGTTTTTTTTGGTATTTTTTAGTAGAGACGGGGTTTCACCGTGTTAGCCAGGATGGTCTCCATCTCCTGACCTCGTGATCTGCCCGTCTCAGCCTCCCAAAGTGCTGGGATTACAGGCTTGAGCCACCGCGCCCGGCCAGCCTTTAATGTTTTCATAATGGCGTTTGAGTGGGTTTAATCTGTTTAGTGATTCAAGAATATGTAGCATATATTTGATACAACTTAAGCATTCTGAATGAAATGGAATCTAGTAAGTCATGAAAGGAGACTTTCAGGTTGATCAGAAATTTCCCATCAATGATATCATTGGAGTACATTGCATAATTTTTATATGGTCTTTCTGAGTTTATTTAACACCTGGTTATAGCTCCCCCCACCCCCCTGAGGCGGAGCCTTGCTCTGTCATCCAGGCTGGAGTATAGTGGCGTGATCTCAGCTCACTGCAACCTCCACCTCCCGGGTTCAAATGATTCTCCTGCTCTGCCTCAGCCTCCCGAGTAGTTGGGATTACAGGCACGTGCCACCACGCCCGGCTAATTTTTGTATTCTTACTAGAGATGGGGTTTCACCATGTTGGCCAGGCTGGTGTCGAACTCTTGATCTCGTGATCTGCCCGCCTCGGCCTCCCAAAGTGCTGGTTATAGCTTTCGTCTCAAAAAAAAAAAAAATGAGCCTGGGAAAACAACCTGTGTAGTATATGGGTCAAACCCACTTGTACTTTTTTGTTTTAGGATGCACTCCAGAAATTGACTGAAATTCTCAATTTAAATGGAGAAGTAGCTTGCCAGGACTCAGGTCATCCTGCCAAACACAGGAACACATCTGCAGTCCTAGGCTGCTTGGCTGAGAAACTAGCAGGTAACTTTGGGACACTCCGCAGTGGAAGATCTTAAGTTGTTTGACATTAAAGGGAAATTTGTACTGTAAGTCTTTGATCAAACCTGCTATACCAGAAATAAATCTCTTAACAATGATATTGAGAGACATAGACTAACTGGAAGAAAATTACTGAAAGGCTACAGAGGTGAATGCAATTTAATTTAGCTTTGTGGATTTTCAGGGGAAATTTTAAAAGAAAAAAGTTGTGCTTATTTGCTTTAAGAATAAGGAGCGGGGAAAAGAAAAAAGGGGAAAAAAGCTAAATTCAGCATAACAAAGATATGTATGTATGTATACAATATATAATTTGCATATATACACACTATAAAGTTTAGCTAGATTATGAAGACATACAAGGTAGGGGGAGAGGAAAAGGAACTTCTGATTGGAGCAGTTCCTGAGAAGCAGATATTTAATTTGTTTATGAATATTACCCATTTTAAGAAAGTTAACAGCAAAGTATAGGGGCATAGCTCAGCTACTTACATCACATATTGTGGAAGAAACAATGGATTAGAAATCAGAACATGTGACTGCTGGGTTGGACTCTCCCATGTGCTCGCCAAGTGCCCTGGAGTTAGTTGCTTCACTCTGTGGGCTCACTTGCTTAACTGTGAGATGGGGCTGGTACTATTTTCTACCTTAGAGCAGGAGGCTTGAATAAGATACCGTGCGTGAAAGAGTTCTACCAAAACAATTTGATTGCTACCAGTGATTTAAAATAATATGGCATTTTAATTTATATAAAGTGTTTGTTGTATTTGTCTAGGTCCTGCAAGTATAGGTTTACTGAGCCCAGGAATACTGGAATATTTGCTACAGTGTCTGGTAAGTGAGACATCAAAACTATTTATTCCCAGTCATCTAGAAGTAGGCATCATCTAGAACTGTGCATTTTCTCAAATTGCTGGCATAGCCACTGGCACAGAAAATGGAATCAATTGTAAATTTTATTTGCAGGTGTTTCCTGGGTGCTTATTTATTCCCTCCTATGTTTAAAAAAGAGAGTGGGATTGGAATTTATCCCAACCAGCAAAAACAGCTGAGTTGGTCTGGTTTTAAATTTAGTCATAAGATAGCTGCTATGATTGGCTCTTTTGCATGTTCCTAGAGTTTGCCAAATGGTAATAGGGACCTCCACAGTGGAAACAAAATTACATGGTGTTCCAAGCCAGGAGGCCATCAAGTCAGATTCCCAGTGTATATAAATCTCTACTCCTCCCTGCCCTCCCTGTCACTGCTACTGTTCTTAAAACTGTTGTCACTGGAGTATTTAACATATTATGTGTGAAGCTTGTGGTTTGCTGAGGCTGTACCCTCAGATCTCTCATAGTTCTGGCCTGTGGTCTTGAATGGTCTGTATTTTTAAAAGTTATTTTTGTAAGCCTAGTGAGCATTGGCCTTTTTCAAAACTCTAGTCTGAAAACCCTTATTTGTCAATAGACACTGATATGTGCTTAAAACACTTACCTTACTCTCAATGAGCACTCTGGGGATACAGCATGGCAGTCCTTTGATTTCAAGAAGTTTATTGGTTAGTTGAGGAAACAAAACTACTCAGACAAGATAATTAGCCTCCATTTTATCACAGGATGTGATCGTGGGATAAAGTACTTCGTCAAGACTAAATGAGGGCCGGGCACGGTGGCTCACGCCTATAATCCCAGCATTTTGGGAGACTGAGGTGGGCAGGTCGCCTGAGGTCAGAAGTTCAAGACCAGCCTGACCAACATGGTGAAACTCGGTCCCTACTAAAAATTAAAAAATTAGCCGGGCACGGTGGCATGTGCGTGTAGTCCCAGCTACAGGAGGCTGAGGCAGGAATTCACTTGAACCTAGAAAGCAGAGATTGCAGTTAGCTGAGATCTCACTGCACTCCAGCCTAGGTAACAGAGCGAGACTCCATCCCAAAAAAAAGACTAAATGAGAAGGTGAGGGAGGTGGGTGGTATGAGTAATGAGAGCTGGGGTGTCATGAAAGTCAGACTTCCTGATGAAGGTGGGCCCTCACCTGGGTCATGCCATAAGATTAGGATTTTACTGTGCCCAGAGGAGGAAAAATTGGATTTCTTAGCTAAGGGAACATCACAGGCAGAAGCCCAGAGACAGAGAAGTATCTGATGAGAGAAGACAGTGTTCAGAGATAGGACACAGACTGAGTAGCCAGCTAGAAAGGGTTCAGGGCCTGAAAAGCCAGGCAGAGGGATTTAGATGGATTTGAGAAGAAATAGAATGCTGAATAGGCTTTCCAGCAGCAGGGATGGTGGTTATGTGAGCTTTCCGGAACTTAGGTGGGTACCAGGGAAGTCAGTGGGAATCATCTGATGTTCTGGAGCTCCTCTGGTGGCTCCCAATGCAGCAGTAGGGAAAGCATGGCTATGAGAAGGTGTCATGTTCAACAGATAGACCTTTCCTTAAAGGGGAACTCGTGACATGAACTTAAATGTAACTAAGAGAGTTCACTTGTTGCTTTCTCCTGTCTACCATCAGCATTTGTAGAATTCCTTTCAGGAAACAGCTTAAAAACTAAGCTATTAATTGTTAATTTAATTATTTATAATTTTGGAACTTGGTAGTAATAAGTGGTTCTTTTTAGGGTTCTAAGTAAAAGATCATTTTTAGTTTATAATTCAGGGTTTCTGTTTAGCTTGCATAAATGAATGTGAGAATCAATGTTTTATTTAACAAAGTCCTAATATAAGTTTTACTAAGTAAAATAACATAGTGTATCTAACAGGATACTTTTGAAATTTCCAAATCTATAAATTAACCTAGTGACTTTAAGAAAAAATTATAAGATTAAGAGAGCCTGTCCAGTTCATTACTGTTACTATCATTACTAACATTGTTAGCCAAACGGATAATTGAGGACTTGAATGAATGGAACTTTTCTGACCACTCAAAAAAACATCTAGCACATACTGGGCAAGGAAATGAAACTGATAACTTGCCACCTCTGCAGGGGAATGATTTTTTTTTTTTTTTTTTTTTATCTTTTGTTGTTTTTCAGAAGTTACAGTCCCACCCCACAGTCATGCTTTTTGCACTTATCGCACTGGAAAAGTTTGCACAGACAAGTAGGTATAGTGACTTCTTGCACTAATGATCTTCTGTATTGGTTGTTAAAAATTTTATTTTTCTTAGTTACTGGATGAGCCTACACTTTCAACCCCATCAGATGGGCATTACATTCTGTTTTCGTCTGGATAGACACGTTAAAGCCAATGAAGTATAACAGGGACAAAGGCAAGGATTTTCTCACCTAAGAATCAAAACTTGGTAACCATGATTACTCACTTTTTATAGCCAAAAATTTAGTAATGCAATTGCTACTTTCTAGAAAGAAGTGTGGTGGCTCATGCCCATAATCCCAGCACTTTGGGAGGCCAGAGCCAGAGGATCACTTCAGGCCAGGAGTTCGAGACCAGGGTGGGCAACATAGCAAGACTCAATCTCTACAAAAAATTTTACAAAATCAGCCAGGCATGGTGGCATGCACCTATGTTCCTAGCTACTTGGGATGCTGAGGCTGGGGGATCACTTGAGCCCAGTAGTTCAAGGTTACAGTGAGCCATGGTTGTGCCACTGCACTCCAGCCTAGGCAACAGAACGAGACCCTGTGACTAAAAAAAAGGAAAAGAAAATAGTCAAAGCTCTTTGGCTATGTTATCCCTAGAAATTTTAATTGAAGTCTAATCTAGTCTCCAATTCTTTAATTGCCTCTTCCCCTTAGCAATACTAATTTGCTGAGCAAATCATTCTACTCTTTCATTGTTAATTCAAGAATTATGTCTTTCCAAACAGGTGAAAATAAATTGACTATTTCTGAATCCAGTATTAGTGACCGGCTTGTCACATTGGAGTCCTGGGCTAATGATCCTGATTATCTGAAACGTCAAGTTGGTTTCTGTGCCCAGTGGAGCTTAGACAATCTCTGTAAGTGAGAGTTGTCCTTTATTAAAATGTCTGTTTCCATTTCCAGACTCATTTCTTTCATAGGCTCACTGGTCTTCCTTTTGCAGTGGTAAGTATGAGTCCTTATAAGGACCTCTAACTGGCAGGTTGGATATATTCTAGCAGAAAAGTATCCTAGAGACCCTTTAGACAAGAATTGTATAGTATGCTTCTAATTCCAGCATTTCTTGTTCAAAAACCTTTACTGGCACCCAGTTTCCTGCTGCATCAAAGCCCTTAATTATATGGCACTGTCTAACCAGCTCTTTCCAATACAAATCATCTCACTGTCCTACAAACAGGTCCTGATGATTCCTACCTCTGGACCTATTCCCCTCACTTGGAATTCCCTCTTTACTCCTCTCCCTTTCCCAACTTTGCTCTTCAAAACCCAAGTCATGTCTTACCTACATCATGAGAACTATTCCTGATTTTTCTCTTTTCCTCCTCCAGGGGCTTCTGGAACAAAAACTACTATAGGTTGAGTTTCTCTTATAGGTTGAATTTCTCTTATCTGAAATGCTTGGGACTGAAAGTATTTCAGATTTCACATTTTTTCAGATTTTGGAGTATTGGCAGATACCCGGTTAAGCATCCCTAATCAAAAAATCTGAAATCCTCCATTGAGCATTTCCTTTGAGCCTCATGTCTGCACTCAAAAAGTATTGAATTTTGGAGCATTTTGGATTTTCAGATTAAGAGTGATCAACCTGTATACTTCTGTAACCTCACTCCCCCATCCATAGTTAGTACTGTGCTAAAGCACAACTGACATGTAAATCCACCCCCACTGTTACCCCAATATTGTGGGAAGGAGCTTCCTGCACAGCCTGTGAAGTGCCAGTTAAAGAATAATTCTGAAAGAGTGCAATTTGGATTTTGTTCATACAAAGTGATTCTCTAGGGAATGGAACCATAAATCTAGCAGTGCTGCCTTTCCTAGCATTTGTTTGGTTGATCTTCAAATGGCAATGCTGCAGCAAAGCTCTGGCTATGTCTCCCCACCTATTCTGCCATTTACGAGCACCTCTACTCCTTAACTAGGATAGCACTACCTTATTTATTTGTTTGTTTATTTTTAATGTATGAAAAATCAGTGTGTTTTACCTTCCAGGAGGATTATTTTTAATGGAAATATAGTAATACATATTTCTGGAGCACATGAGATATTTTGATACAGTCATACAATGAGTAATTACCACATCAGAGTAAATGGGATATCTGTCCCCTCAAGCATTTATCATTTATTTGTGTTACAAACATTCCAATTATACTCTTTTGGTTTTTTAAAATTTCTTTGTTTTGCACTTTTCTTTTAGTTATTTTTAAATGTACTATAAATTGTTGACTGTAGTCACCTGTTATACTGTCAAATACTAGGTGTTCTTCATTCTATCTAGCTATATTCCCATTAACCAACCCCATTTCTCCCCCACCCCGACTACCCTTCCCAGCCTCTGGTAACCACCCTTCTATTTTCTATTTTCATGAGTTCAGTTGTAATTTTTAGCTCCCACAAAAATTAGTGAGAATGTGCAAAGTTTGTCTTTTTGTGCCTGACTTATTTCACTTAACGTCATGTCCGACAGTTCCATCCATGTTATTGTAAATGACAGGATCTCATTCTGTTTTTGTGGCTGAACAGTACACTATTATGTGTATGTGCCACATTTTCTTTATTCATTTGTCTCTCTATGGACACTTAGGTTGATTGCAAATCTTGTCTATTGTGAGCGCTGCATGAAACATGAGATTGCAGATATTTCTTTGATATGCTCATTTCCTTTCTTTTTGGTATATATCTAGCAGCAGAATTGCTGGATCATATGGTAGTTCTGTTTTTAGTTTTTTGAGGAACCTCCATACTGTTCTCCATAGTGGCCGTACTAATTTACATTCCTACCACCAGTGTGCAAGGGTTACCTTTTCTCCACATCCTCACCAGCATTCACTGTTGCCTGTTTTTTTGGATAAATGCTGTTTTTACTGGGGTGAGATGATAGCTCATTGTAGTTTTGATTTGGATTTCTCTGATGATCAATAATGTTGAGTACCTTTTCATATATCTGTTTGCCATTTGTATGTGTTCTTTTGATAAATGTCTATTCAGTTGTTCTGCCCACTTTTTAATCAGATTATTGGATGTTTTCCTATTGAGTTATATGACCTTTTTATATATTCTGGTTATTAATCCTTTGTCAAATGGATAGTTTGCAAATAGTTTCTCCCATTCTGTGGGATGTCTCTTTACTTCGTTGATCATTTCCTTTGCTGTAAGAAACTTTTTAGCTTAGTATGATCCCATTTGTCCATTTTTGCTTTGGTGCCTGTGCTTTTGGGGTATTCAAGAAATCTTTGCCCAGGTTAGTGTCCTGGAGACTTTCCCCAATGTTTTATTTTAGTAGTTTCATAGTTTGAGGTCTTAGATTTAAGTCTTTAATCCATTTTGATTTGATTTTTGTAGACTATGAGAGATAGGGGTCTAGTTTTATTCTTTTGTTTATGGATATGTGGTTTTTCTAGCACCATTTATTGAAGACACTGTCCTTTCCCCCAATGTATGTTCTTGGCACCTTTGTTGAAAATGAGTTCAATGTAGATGTATGGATTTATTTCTGGATTCTCTATTCTGTTCCATTGGTCCATGTGTCTGTTTTTATGCCAGTACCATACAGTTTGGGTTCCTGTAACTCCGTAGTATAATTTGAAGTCAAGTAATGTGATTCCTCCAGTTTTGTTTTTTTGCTCAGGGCCAGGTTTTTTGCTATTCTGGGTCTATTGTAGTTAGGATAAATTTTAGGATTTTTTTTTTTTATTTCTGTGAAGAATATCATTGGTATTTTGATAGGGATTGCATGGAATCTGTAGATTGCTTTAAGTAGTGTAGACATTTTAACAATATTGAGTCTTCCAATCCATGAACATGGTATATCTTTGTGTCCTCTTCAATTTCTTTTGTTAGTGTGTTTTATAGTTTTCATTGTAGAGATCTTTTACTTCTTTGATTAAGTTTATTCCTAGGTATCTTATTTATAACTTTTGTAAATACAATTTCTTTCTTGATTTCTTCTTCAGATTGTTTGCTATTGGCATATAGAAATGCTATTGATTTTTGTATGTTAATTTTATATCCTGCAACTTTATTGAATTTGCTTTTTAGTTCTAATAGCTTATTGGCGGATTTTTTTAGGTTTTCCTAAATATAAGATCATATTATCCACAAACACGGATAATTTGACTTCTTCCTTTCCATTTTGGATGCCCTTTATTTCTTTCTCTTGTCTGATTGCTGTAGCTGGCACTAGCTGCTTCTTTTCCCCACAGCTGCCTGCCTTAGAAACATGAACACTCTTTCTTTTGCAGTTTTAAAAGAAGGTAGACAGCTGACCTATGAGAAAGTGAACTTGAGTAGCATTAGGGCCATGCTGAATAGCAATGATGTCAGCGAGTACCTGAAGATCTCACCTCATGGCTTAGAGGTAGGTAATGCTTCTACAGTTAGACCCTTTGGGGGATGAGAGAGTCATTATTATAATCCTTGCATAGCCAGTTGTCTTAGGGCTGGTGCTTCCCTCTCTCCCTGTATTTTGGAAATGTTGCTGACTTCATGGGGAAGTCTTGATGAAAGAGCTGCTTATGAACAGAAGGTACCATAAGGCACTAAATGTGTCAGGATTAAAGAACTGTTTGAAGAATGGCTGCAAACAATTATTTGATTCTGTATGTTGCCAAATGCCTTATATAGTTTGATTTTGTACTTTTTGTCACTGAGGATGGACAGAGGAAACAATAGTCCACCAGAAGCTTTAATAAGGAAAAATACACTCAGCCTTCCCAGTAGTCAGTTATCTTGGGTGGTCTTCAGGCCCTCATGGTTGATTGTCACATTTTTTGGTTTTGCCAGGCTCGCTGTGATGCCTCCTCTTTTGAAAGTGTACGTTGCACCTTTTGTGTGGATGCTGGGGTATGGTACTATGAAGTAACAGTGGTCACTTCTGGCGTCATGCAAATTGGCTGGGCCACTCGAGACAGCAAATTCCTCAATCATGTAAGTACCCTAGAGAACTGTGAAAATGGGGGCAGTGGCAGTTTGCTTTTTCCCCCTAGTTGGTGGGTGGAAAATACTTAGACATACTTATTTTTCAAATAGATTTGCTCAATAATCTTTTCTTGGGCAGAGCCACATAGTACCATATCCCTAACAATGATCTACTAAACCGATAGAAAAATAGGAAAACACAGGTGAAATTGCCCCTCAGCCTTTTCTTTTTCTTGAATCTTAAGTTCACACTAATTTTTCACCTAGAGGCTGGATGTGTCCTTTGTCTTTGTAGGCTCTGCTTCTGCCCCAGCCACATATTTGGCTCATTTCTTATACAGGAAGTAGTGCTGATTATTACCTTGAGTTTAAGCTCTAAGAGCTTTGTAGAGATTCTCTTCCTTTCAAGAAATAGAGTGTTGGCTTGACTTCTTTCACTTGACTTTTACCTAGTAATTAGTTGGCACATTTTTCTCAATATTTAGTTATTTATCTTTTGTTATAGAAAGCTGTAATATAAAGGGGAAAATTAAATCCTGGCGTAAGTAGCATTGAAGGTGTTGGAGTTCCTCCCTTTCCTACAGATGTATGATTTCTTGCCACTTTATACCCTTCTAACGCCCAGGCCATCTGGCTTTCTTCTGTTGATCAAATTATAAGCTGTTTGGAATTAATCCAGTTTTGATCAGGAATATTTTGTTTTCATATGATTTCTATCATTTGAGGTGGGAGAATCCCCTCCCCCGTCCAATATGTAAGATCCTGGAATGGGTTTTAGAAGTGATCCAACAAAATCAAATTAAACTTGCCGGCCATAAGCATGGTGACGTTTTCTGGTTTTTTGCTTTGCTTTTAGAGACAGGTCTCACTGTGTTGCTTAGGCTGGCCTCGAACTCCTGGGCTCAAGCCATCCTCTTACCTCAGCCTCCCGAATAGCTGGGACTATAGGAACATCCCATGGTGAGCTACTTATAAGCATAGTTTTTAAAGGCCTATTTCAGCAAGGCTGTATTTCACCCTGGAATTGTTGATGGTGTATTATTAAAACTCCTAGGCTGGAGAGAGACAAATTGGAGGAAAAGGGCCAGTGGAGAGGTCAAGTCTGGACTCTTGTCTGGGGTGGAGAACTAGACCCCAGTCTGCCAATCATCTGATTCCCACAATAGCTTTTACTGTTAGAATTTCCATTTCACAGGTGAGAAAACTGGGACAGAGTAGGAAGAAACTCATACCAGAATTTAGTGGCCTTCCTATTCTACAGCAGTTGTTTTCTTTGTATTCAAAAATGGGGAAAATCTCAGAGAATTAGCCGGTTTCCTCATTTGGAAATGAAAAATTGTTCTAGAGCTAGAAGTAATATAGGGGATTCTTCCACAGAGGAAGCTTCAATATAAAATGTGTTTCTCCTGATTTGGCAGCAAACGCACTACAGATCTAGATCTGACACCGAATGTTACAAATGTGTTTTTTTAATGACCAGTGAAGCTGGATCTTTTCATTTGCTCGATGAAACTATAATTTTTGCCATGTAGTTGCAGACCTTTGGCTTCTCAAGTTAAAGACTTAAATACTGTTTTTTTATCCTCCAGATCACTTGACAGGCTATTGGTTTCTTTAAAAGCAAACATTCTTCCCTGATCCAAGCATTAGTTGATTCCCTATTAGAAACTGATAAAGTCTGATATGATGTCTTTTCCCAAATACAGGATTTTAATGATGTTGCCATATTTAAAACTTTGCTTCAAATGTACATTGTTCTGGTGATTCTGAATCTTTTTGCCTATTCAGACAGGGTGTGATTCTATGGAGTAAGTCATTCCTAGGATACATCCAGTTTCAAAAGATTCCAAGTGTCTCCATAGTGCCTCTTACTTGAACTCTTGCTGCTTAGGTTTCCATTTTAAAAGGCTGGCCACTGGGCTCAATTTTAGGTCATTAAAATAAGCTTAAGGATAGTTCTGTTCAGGTAATCTACAGAACAGTTTGTCTTGTTGTATTGTATATTTTTATGGAGGCTTAGGAGGAGCAACTCTCCAAGGTTGTACTCTGATTTATCTAAAATATCTTTTCCCTTTTGGCTGGGCACTGTGGCTCACACCTGTAATCCCAGCACTTCAGGAGGCTGAGGTGGGTGGATCACTTAAGGTCAGGAGTTTGGCCAACATGGTGAAACCCCGTCTCTACTGAAAATACAAAAATTAGCTGAGTGTGGTGGCGGGCATCTGTAATCCCACCTACTCAAGAGGCTAAGGCAGGAGAATTGCTGGAACATGGGAAGCGGCGGTTGCAGTGAGCCCAGATTGCACCACTGCACTCTAGCCTGGGCGATAGAGTGAGATTCTGTCAAATAAATAAATAAATAAATAACTTTTGCCTTTTCATGAGCGTCTGTCATGTGATAGATCTTCCACATATTCATCTTTAATCTTTTTGAGAGTTTGGAAAGATATTATTCTGCCATTTAAAGATGAGGAAAATCAAGTTCAGAGAAATTAAGAAACTTGTCCAAAGCCATCTAGTCTCCAGCTGCTAGAGATTTCAAACCCTGGTCAGGATAGCCCATGCTCCTTCCCCTGTTGAAGCATCCTGCCTTGGAGAAAATGACTCTGGCTATCTCAGACAGAAAAGGAATGACTTAGAAGCCTTTCCGGGGCCTCTAGATTATGGAGAAGTTTGGGAACTAGACAGGCTCCAAGGCAATGTCAGGGCCAAGAAACAGGAAGTACAACAGCCAGTGTTTTAGGGGAATGATCTGGCCAGCATGTAGCCACCATTGCTGCTGGAAATCAATCCTAACTATCCCTCTGTGTGGGATCACTTGCACCATACTGAGTGTTTGATGGGAAGGTGCAGCTGGCCAAGGCTAGGTCATATCTTTACCTTTCCACTTCCAAAGGAGGCGGCAGAACACTGTCTTCATACATTTCCCATAACAGGA
Source organism: Rhinopithecus roxellana (assembly GCF_007565055.1). NCBI lineage: Eukaryota > Metazoa > Chordata > Mammalia > Primates > Cercopithecidae > Rhinopithecus > Rhinopithecus roxellana. Next base: position 42,275,227 of record NC_044568.1, on the reverse strand, counting down.
AGCAGTTGGGATGCTCTACAGCAGGAAAAAGACAGTGTCCACCACATGGGACTATTCCCTGAATGACAAGCTGTGGATAAACTTTCTTTTGTTTGTATTTGGTAATGTTTCCATTGCTAAAATATGCATGACCAAAAAACAGTTCAAAATAAATACCAAGCTAGCCACTCTATTCTCTCATTTATCTGTCCTAGCCAATGGAAACCGAAATTAATCCTGCTGGGAACATTTTGAGCTGAGAGAAGGTGTAGAACATCTAGATTGTTCTCTGAGATGTAAGCTCAAGAGATTTTTAAAGTGCATCTCAGCTAGGCAGAGGCATCTTCTCCTTAAATCTGTAGATACTGCTCTGTAAAGTTATTAGAGTTCCTTCTTTGTGCTACAGTGCCACTCTGTTGTGGAACTTATCCAGTCATCAAAGACACTGCATGGTAAAGAATGTGTAATGAGTCTGCTCTTTACCAACTCATGGTGGCTAGTTTCTAGGAATTTCTTTCAAGTGTTCTATCAAGGACTTATCAGGACATTAAAAGGTGAAGATAGAAAAGAATTGCTTGCCTTTTACCTATGCCCCAATGCCTACACTTTAGTGGTTTTTAAGTTTTTTACTTACTGACTTGTTCAGCCTTTGAAAGGGATGGCAAGGCATTCTTTCTAGCAAGTGGTGAATTTGTTTTCTTTTGTTTTGAGACAGAGTCTCACTCTGTCACCCAGGCCAGGGTGCAGTGGCACGTGGTCTCTGCTCACTGCAACCTCCGCCTCCCAGGTCCAGGCAATTCTTGTGCCTCAGCCACCAGAGTAATGGGGGTTATAGGTGTGCACCACCACACCCAGATGATTTTTGTATTTTTAGTAGAGACAGGGTTTTGCCATGTTGGCCAGGCTGGTCGCAAACGCCTGGCCTCAAGTGATCCGCCTCCCAAAATGCTGAGATTACAGGCATGAGCCAGCACTCCTGGCAACCTTGGGTGGTGAATTTCTAAGGCAATTAGATGCAGGCTCATTTAACTCTTGAATAGTCTGAATAGTGAATATCAGTAGTTATTTCAGAAGAGTCCCTTTGGAGAGCATTCATCTAAATTCAGTATGTTGTAATCCAAAAATTTAGTACAAAATCGTTGCGTTTGAACTTTTTTTCCAATCTATCTCCTCACTGTATTTTTTGCCCCATAGAAGAAGCAGGCCATCAGGACCTGATCTTACCTGGATTTGGCCATTTTCAATTTCTTTCTCTAGTAAAACTTTTCACCATTGTTCCTTAAAGATAGCAGTTGTCTGATTTGCATGCTGCTTCTATTTTTTATAAGCACTCAAAATAATTTGTTAAGATCTCAGCCACCCTTTTATTTTAACAGTTCTGTGAAATAATTGAAAGGCAGTAAGTAAGAAAAAGAAGAAACTGCCAGGTACAGTGGCTCACGCCTGTAATCCCAGCACTTTGGGAGGCCAAGGCGGGCAGATCGCCTGAGGTCTGGAGTTCGAGACCAGCCTGACCAACATGGAGAAACCCTGTCTCTACTAAAAATACAAAATTAACTGGGCATGGTGGCTCATGCCTGTAATCCCAGCTACTCAGGAGGCTGAGGCAGGAGAATCGCTTGAACCCGGGAGTCAGAGGTTGCAGTGAGCCAAGATCGCCCCATTGTACTCCAGCCTGGGCAGCGAGTAAAACTCCATCTCAAAGGAAAAGAAAGAAGTAACTGCCAAGGACCTGTACAATCCTCAAATCAAGCTGATCTCAAAATAGCTTTTAGCTGAGTCTCCACTATAACCTTTCTCTTGACTCCAGTTTTGAAATCTCTGAATATTTGGGTATTTTGAAGTCTGCTACATGCAAGAAAGGTATTTGCCTGATCTGATCTTGTTACTTGAAAGGGTCTGGATCCAGATCCCAAGAGAGGGTTTTTTGACCTTGCACAAGAAAGAATTTGGGGCGAGGCTATAGAATAAAGTGAAAACAAGTTTATTAAAGAAACAGAAGAATGTCTACTCTATAGGCAGAGCAGTGGCATGGGCTGCTCAACTGAGTGGACTTAGGTTATTTCTCGATTATATGCTAAACAGTGGTAGATTATTCATGAGTTTTCTGGGAAAGGGGCAGGCAATTCCCAGAACCAAGGGTTCCTCCCCTTTTTAGACTATATAGAGTAACTTCCAAACTGCCATGACATTTGTAAACTGTCATGGCACCCGTTAGAGTGTCTTTTAGCATGCTAATGCATTATAATTAGCATATCATGAACAGTGAGGATGACCAGAGGTCACTTTTGTTGCCATCTTGGTTTTGGTGGGTTTTGGCCAGCTTCTGGCTGGCTTCTTTGTCGCATCCTGTTTTATCAGCAGGGTCTTTGTGACCTGTATCTTGTGCTGACCTCCTGTCTCATCCTGTGACTAAGAATGCCTGACCTCTTGGGAATGCAGCCCAGCAGCCCAGCAAGTCTAAGCCTCATTTTACCCTGCCCCTATTCAAGATGGAGTCTCTCTGGTTTGAATTCCTCTGACAATCTTGTACTGATACACAAGTGTACTGATCTTGGAATCAGAAGAATTTAGGTTCAAACCTGGCTCTCTTTCTTGGGCAAGTAATATATGCTTGGGCAAGCTGGGTGACCTCTCTGAGCGTTTGTTTCCTCTTATAATGGAGTCTGATGCCACCAGCCTCATGGTAGTTAGTGAGAATTAAATGAACTAACAAATGTGAAAGTGCCTGAACAAAGGAGGTACTGGGCAAATATTTGTTGATGAAGTCATTATCTGTTCACTTGGGACCAGCCCTCTAAGTCATAATTTTAGTATTTTCCGAAAACCATGAGCTCTCTCTTCATCCAGAAAGCTTAGAATCCCAGCCACTAGGTCAGTGGTTGTAAAAAACACACTCTCTCTTCCCAGGTCAGAGCAGGCAGACTTGCTAATCTTCTGGACCTTGTCTCCCTCCAGGAAGGCTATGGCATTGGGGATGATGAATACTCCTGTGCATATGATGGCTGCCGGCAGCTGATTTGGTACAATGCCAGAAGTAAACCTCACATACACCCATGCTGGAAAGAAGGTATTCATTCCCTCCATTATAAATTTATCAAGTGGGTTAAGACATATGGTTATTATGAGGCATTGATTACATTAAGCCTTAAAATGTCTTAGAAGAAGATCAAATGTGAAAAGGGATATTAACTTTTGTGTCACTGCCAAAGATAAAAGTGGTACTCCTCCAATAAATTTACCTCTGGTGGAGTCCTTCCTGTAGCAAAAACATTTCAGAAAATAAATTTTTTACATTCGTCAGAAAATGATACTGTTAAGATTAGTATGAATTCTCTTCCTCTTTGGATCTATTTTGAATTAAAACAGCCATGCCAATATCAGGGACACTGGAATTGTAATGCCACTAAAATGAGGATTTTTCAGGGACAAGATGGCTATGGAACACATCCTATCCAGTGACCACGCTCTAAGGAAGAAGGGTCATATGGTAGAAGATATAACCTCTGGAAGGATTGGATTCCTAGCATCAGAGATAGATAGAGGATATAACCCAGCTCTTTCTCCAAGCATCCCTCTCTCATTTTGCTACCCTAGTCAGCATTGTGGATATAAACTGAATTTTTAGGCATGCTAATAAAGCAGAAATTTAGGCTGAGGCGGGTGGATTGCTTGAAGTCAGGAGTTCAAGACCAGCCTGGCCAACATGGTGAAACCTCATCTCTACTAAAATACAAAAATTAGCCAGGTGTAGTGGCACCCACCTATGGTCCCAGCTACTTGGGAGGCTGAGGCAGGAGAATCACTTGAACCCAGGAGGCAGAGGTTGCAATGAGCCAAGATTGCGCCACCGCACTCCAGCCTGGGCAACAGAGTGAGACTCTAAAAAAAAGGAAAGAAAGCAGGAATTTGCCCACCCCCATGTGGAAACAGCTCCACTTGATTAAATTGATAGTGTGGGAAAAAAAGTCAGAAAAGCCAACAGGAACACTCATTTTAATGACTTGCAGGTTCTTGAAGGAACATAAAACTTCTTCATTTAATTAAGCGTATAATAAAGGCACTGTTTTCAAAAACTAGCTTGTTTTTTAATAAGAATTTTTAAAGGATTATTCGAGTAATATGTTTATTATAAAAATGTGAAAAATAGAAAAAGAACAAAATGAATAAACTAAAAATCCCCTGTAATTTCTCCAGAGCTTTTTAAAAATGCTTAAATTATATATGTGTGTGTGTGTTGTTGTTGTTATACTTAATACCTTGAACAGCTTTCCAGCTTATTAAATAACATTACTTTTTATTGTTGTTGTTTTTGGGACAGGGTCTTACCTATCGATAGCCCAGGCTTGAATGCAGTGGTGTGATCACAGCTCATACAGCCTTGACCTCCCAGGCACAATCCATCCTCCCACCTCAGCCTGTCCAGTAGCTGGGACTACAGGGACACACCACCACGCCTGGCTAATTTTTGTATTTTTTTGGTAGAGACAGGGTTTTGCCATGTTGCCCAGGCTCATCTCAAACTTCTGGGCTCAAGTGATCCATCCAACTCTGGCCTCCCAAAGTGTCGGGATTACAGGCCTGAGCCACCATGGCCCAGACAGTAACATTACTTTTCTTTTTTTTTTTTTTTCTCACACACACGCTCACACTCACTCACTCACTCACTCTCCCATACACTCAAACAGAAAGGCCAGTAACATTACTTTTAATGGCTTCTCAATATTCCATTATATAGTTGTACTGTGATATACTAATTGATACCTCATTGTTGGACATTGACATTTTTGCCTTTTGAAATTATCATTATAGACCATTCTGGATGTTCTCAAGACAAAACCCTTAGAAGTGAAACTTCTCTGGCAAGGGGGATATAGAATTTCAGAGCTTTTGCTGTATATTGCCAGATTTTCCTCCACCAGCATTGAGTGTCCATTTTTCTTGTCATTGCTGTGTAATTTCATTTGTTTATCTTTGACAAACAAATTTGTTTATCTCATCTTTCAAAACCAAAATTGGGCCAGATGTGGTGACTCATACCTTTAATCCCAGCAGTTTTGGAGGTCGAAGTGTGAGGATCCTTTGAGAGGATCACCTGGGGCCAGGAGTTTGAGATTAGCCTGGGCAACATAATGAGAACCCCCGTCTGTAAAAAAATTTTAAAAATTTGCCAGGTATGGTGGTACATGCCTGTAGTCCTACTTACTCAGGAGGCTGAAGCAGGAGGATCACTTGAGCCCAGGAGTTTGAGGCTGCAGTGAGTGAGCTAGGATTGTACCACTGCACTCCAGCCTGGGTAATGGAGCAAGACCCTGTCTTAACAACAAAAACAACAAAACCAAAAACTGAAACCTTAAGAGTTTTACTTTATTGGGTAAGTGAAGATAAATGCTCTTTTTTTTTTTCTTTTTTTTGAGACAGAGTCTCACTCTGTCACCCAGGCTGGAGTGCAGTGGTGTAATCTCAGCTCACTGCAACCTCCACATACAGGGTTCAAGCGATTTTCCTACCTCAGCCTTCCAAGTATTAGAGGCACCCGCCATAACACCCGGGTTATTTTTGTATTTTTAGTAGAGATGGGGTTTCACCATGTTGGCTGGGCTGGTCTCAAACTGACCTCAGATGATCTTCCCGCCTTGGCCTCCCAAAGTGCTGGGACTACAGGCATGAACCACCATGCCCTGTCTTTTTTTTTTTTTTTTTTTTTTTTTGAGACAGAGTCTTGCCCTGTTGCCCAGGCTGGAGTGCTATGGCATGATGTCAGCTCACTGCAACCTCCACCTCCCGAATTCAAGCGATTCTCCTGCTTCAGCCTCCCGACTAGCTGGGATTACAAGTGCCCACCACCACACCCAGCTAATGTTTGTATTTTTAGTGGAGACAGGGTTTCACCATGTTGGCCAGGCTGGTCTTCAAACTCCTGACCTCAGGGGATCTGCCCACCTTGGCCTCCCAAAGTGCTGGGATTACAGGCGGGAGCCACCACACCCGGCCTGCCTTGCCTTTTTTTTTAAAGAAAGGCATATTTTGGGGGTAGTTATCTAGGGAGTTATAAATCTCACCAGAAAGGCAAGTAAGCACATGATTTTGATCTTACCATATTGCACTGAGCCCAAAATGCATATTTTTCCCCACATTTTAACATCTTTGAAATTGGGGTGCATCTTAAGATTGGCTTGTCGTAATTTAATTGGCGGTATTTTTTTCTTATTGTTACATTAAAATATTGGTGTGTAGGGGTCAGATTAGTTACAGAAGAAACAAAAATGAACATGTTGAATGCATAGCTAAAGATGCAGACTTAATACAGTGCCACTGAAACACTTGAGATGCTTATCAGAGAATCCTGGTAATACACATCATTATCCTAACAGTGTTTCACTTTATCCTCTAGGAGATACAGTAGGATTTCTGTTAGACTTGAATGAAAAGCAAATGATCTTCTTTTTAAATGGCAACCAGCTGCCTCCTGAAAAGCAAGTCTTTTCATCTACTGTGTAAGTAGCTCTTCTCAGTCAAAAATTTGAGTAGATGCATGGAATGCCCTTTTCTCTAGGAAAAAAAAGTCTTTGTCCATTTATGTACGTAATTGTGATGAGAAATTGATTAATTTCAAGTGATTAGGAACCCATTTGATCAGACCTAAAACTATCCCGAAGTTTGATACAGGAAGATAAGGCACAATATTCTCTGGTCACAGACTTGTGTGGGTTATAAACACAATCTGTCACTCTTCTGCCAGGGTAGGACTGACTCACCCTGCCTTTCTGAAAACTGTTCTATCTATTAACTCAATTTTGATTTTTATTAATTCTGTTGGCCTCTGTACTCGTTTTATTTGTAGATCTGGATTTTTTGCTGCAGCTAGTTTCATGTCATATCAACAATGTGAGTTCAATTTTGGAGCAAAACCATTCAAATACCCACCATCCATGAAATTTAGCACTTTTAATGACTACGCCTTCCTAACAGCTGAAGAAAAAATCATTTTGCCAAGGTAAGGGATCTGCCCAGGCTATCTCCAGACTATCACATGAATCTTAGGAGAAATTGAACAATTTATAATCAAGTTTAAAAGAACATAACCAATACATTTTGAAAACCTGAGTAAAATGGATGACTTTTCAGGAAATATAAATTATTAAGATAGATCCCAGAAGAGATATACACAAACCAATTATTGTGTATATCTGTCCCCAGAAAGCACCAGACCCAGGTGATTCCACAGAGGATGTCTACCAAATCTTTAGGTAACAGATAACCTTATTGTTATTTAAAATGTTACCAAACCCAGAAAGAAGGAACACTTTCAATTTTTTTTTGTAAGATAAATAAGATTGGTATAAAAATCAGAAAAATATGACACACGTACACACAAAGAAGCTGCAAACTAACTTCACTTGAATGTCAGTGTCAAAATCCTAAATATTAGGAAATCCAGTGCACCTTTTTAACAGACTCGGTTTTATTGAAACAGACTTTTTTTTTTTTTTTTTTTTTTTTTTTTTTAATATTTTTTCATGTTTATTCTGCAATAGTTTGTGTATTTCTTACAATTTTTAAAAAGCTGAAATGACCAGTTATGACTGCATTTTCAAGATTGTCAGAGGAATTTTTTAGGCAGTACATATTTTGCTATTTTGATTAATAAACTAAATTATTCATCCTTCAACATATGTCATTTATTCCTAGAGAAAAAAATAAACAACACAAAATGTCGAGAAAGTGAATTCATTATATCATCATATATTTTAAAGGTTTTTAAACATTAATCTTATTAATATTTACCTCTAGATCAATTTCATTTCTGAAATATATTCATATAAAAATAATTACTGAAAACACAGAATTCTAACTTTAATCCAGCTCCCTATTTTATGCAGCATATTAAATTGTATTCACACATTATTTCCCACAATGTAGTGCAAATGTCAGAAGAATTTAATCAAAATTCTGGAATATATTTTGACGTTTTATGATCGTACTTGTTTTATTATTTTGTGGAAAGATTATAAAACAGTCACTTGTCATTTATTAATTTACCTACAATTTAATTTTCACTTTTTAAAATGAGATTAGTATTGAGCATTAATTACATTTGCATTTAGGAAAAATATGTGACTTTATTTTTTTTTTTTTTTTTTTTTTTTTTTATTTATTTATTTTTTTTTTTATTATACTTTAAGTTCTAGGGTACATGTGCATAATGTGCAGGTTTGTTACATATGTATACTTATGCCATGTTGGTGTGCTGCACCCATCAACTCGTCAGCACCCATCAATTCATCATTTATATCATGTATAACTCCCCAATGCAATCCCTCCCTCCTCCCCCCTCCCCCCTCCCCATGATAGACCCCAGTGTGTGATGTTCCCCTTCCCGAGTCCAAGTGATCTCATTGTTCAGTTCCCACCTATGAGTGAGAACATGCGGTGTTTGGTTTTCTCTTCTTGTGATAGTTTGCTAAGAATGATGGTTTCCAGCTGCATCCATGTCCCTACAAAGGACGCAAACTCATCCTTTTTTATGGCTGCATAGTATTCCATGGTGTATATGTGCCACATTTTCTTAATCCAGTCTGTCACAGATGGACATTTGGGTTGATTCCAAGTCTTTGCTATTGTGAATAGTGCCGCAATAAACATACGTGTACATGTGTCTTTGTAGTAGACTAATTTATAATCCTTTGGGTATATACCCAGTAGTGGGATGGCTGGGTCATATGGTACATCTAGTTCTAGATCCTTGAGGAATTGCCATGAAACAGACTTTTTAAGTGGTTTTAGCTGTGTGGCAAAGATGACAACAGTGTTCCACAACCATCAGTGAATACCATCTTGCATAAAATTTCACAACCCTTATTTGACAAAATCTGTGTTTGGCATTAATTTATCAGATGAATGCCTGCTTTGCTTCCTTGTGAGATGAATGTAGTCTATTCCTTAGGCTGGGGAAAGACTCCAGCTGCTTCCTGGTAATTATTACTTCAAGTTGAAGCTTGTTTCACAATGTGAGCTAAAGTTTATCATTTTAAACAGAGCAGCTGCCTGTTTAAAGGGTATTCCTATTACAAATACCACATGTCTTATATCAGTAAGAGAGCCTCTCTCAACAGGCAAGGCCAGCATACTGGCCATGACATAGCTAATGTCGCACTGTTATGCCCCAAAGGTATCTGTGGCATAATCCTAGCTCTTGTTTTGACTCAAAAAGCAGATCTGCAAGCAGCGCTCTGGGCTGTGCTTCACCTTGGACTCACTGTCTCAGTGTTTCAATAGTTTCCAGATGAACTAGAAAATGGCATGATGATGGTAGCATTGTCTGCAGCAGCAGAGCCTCGGTAATAGCCCAAGAACATAAGGGTTGCGTATGTTCCTGCTCAGGGTTCTGAGGTTAATTCCTAGAACTTTTCATTCAGCCTCATCCTTGGTGCCTGACAGAGATTCTGAACTTTAAATTCCTCTTGGCCAAAGTCTGAGAGGACATCTCTCCCTTATCTGTCATACCCCATTCTTTTTCATCTAGCCTGCCTTTTCCTTGGATGAGGCCCACAAATAAGTCTTCTCACATGTACCCTAAAAGGGACAATTGATCCATCTAAGTTCCCCTGGGGACTGGCCATAGTTAAAATGCTTCAGCATTTAGTTAACTGCTCCTGCAGAATCAAACCTTCCAAAACTCAGATGGCAATGGGCATCAACTGTCAGAAAGTCTCATTTTATGGACAGCTTATACACACTCTCTTGGTAACCATGTATATAAATTTGGTACCCAAAGTTCATCTTGTCTTGAATAAGAACAGCTGAATTTCAAGCTATGTCAATCCTGTGCTGTCTTTTTTTTTTTTTTTTTTTTTTTTTTGAGACGGAGTCTCGCTCTGTCTCCCGGGCTGAGTGCAGTGGCCGGATCTCAGCTCACTGCAAGCTCCGCCTCCCGGGTTTACGCCATTCTCCTGCCTCAGCCTCCCGAGTAGCTGGGACTACAGGCGCCCGCCACCTCGCCCGGCTAGTTTTTTGTATTTTTTAGTAGAGACGGGGTTTCACCGGGTTAGCCAGGATGGTCTTGATCTCCTGACCTCGTGATCCGCCCGTCTCGGCCTCCCAAAGTGCTGGGATTACAGGCTTGAGCCACCGCGCCCGGCCTTTCCTGTGCTGTCTTTAGACTGTTTTCTCTGACAGTAACAAGAAGAGTTGTCAGGAGCCTAATTGAGTGGCCACCTTAGTGCCAACCTCCTTCTTGCACCTTGCTGCCCTTAACATTCCAGTTGTGCTTAATTATAAATTGTGGCATTAAGTATGAACTTAAACTTAAGACCATTTTCTGTACCGTTAATATTTTCATCCTGTGTTCCAAAAATGTATATTCAGTGATACTTTATATTCATTGGAATATTACTCCTTTCTGGCATCAGGGTAGGAGATCATGGTCCTGTTACTACTAACTGGGATTTTATAAATTGTTCTATGTTGTATATACTCTCTGTCTCTAATTCTTCTTCCATTCATTCTTTTTTTCTTTAACCTTTTTATTATGGAAAATTTCAAATACATACAGAAGAAAAAAATAATAGTACGGTGAAGCACCACATACCCACTCTCAGCTACAAGTCACCCACTCACAGCCGGTGCTTCTCCTACAGTCTTCTCTCATCTCTGTTTTTTTATTTTTATTTTTTTGAGACACGGTCTCATTCTGTTGCCCAGGAGTGCAGTGGCACAATCTCAGGTCATTGCAACCTCCATCTCCCAGGCTCAAGCGATCCTCCCACCTCAGCCTCCTGAGTAGCTGGGACTACAGGCATGCCAACACACCCAGCTAATTTTTGTATTATTTGTAGAGACTGGGTTTCGCCATATTGCCCAGGCTGGTCTCGAACTCTTGGGTTCAAGCCATCTGCCTGCCTCAGCCTCCTAAAGTGCTGGGATTACAGGCGTGAGCCACTGTGCCCGGCCCCTCATCTGTTAATAACTACTTTATCATCCCTGTTTTCCTGGCCATAACCGTAGCCTGGGAGATGGAGGTTGCAGTGACCTGAGATTGTGCCACCACACTCCTGGGCAACAGAGTGAGACCCTGTCTCAAAAAAAACAAAAATAAAAATAAAAAAACAGATGAGAGAAGACCTTACTTTCTGCTGTTCCCACATTCAGTCCCTCAGCAAATCCAGTAGGCTGTGCCTTCAGAATATATCCCAAATCCAACTACTCATCACCCTCACTGCTGCTACCATGGTCCAAGCCTCCACCATTTCCTACCTGTATTATTTTTGTCTTGCCTTCGACCTTGTTCCTCCCCAGAACCTCTTCAGTCTATCCAACACAGCCTCCAGAATGATTTGTTACAGCGTAAGTCAGATCGCACACTTCTCTGCTCAAAAGACACCAGTGGGTGGCTTCCTATTCACTGAAGGGAAAAGCCAAAACCTTTCCGGTGACCTCCCAGGCCCTGTACAATTTGTCCTCTCCCTTCCCCATGTTACTTTTCTGACCTCTTTGCTACCCTCTCCCATTTTCTCATGCTCCTTCAGTCACCCTGGCCTCCTTGCTGCTCCTGAAACACACCAGGCCTGTGATAGCTTTAGGGCACTTGCTGTACCTGCTACCCAAAATGGTTCCTCCAAACAACCACAAAACTCACTTCCTCACTCCCTTTACCTCTTTACTTAAATATTACCTTAGTGAGACCTTTCCTGGCTGCCGTATTTAAAATTGTTTTAATAACTCCCCACCTCTGATGTGTACACTCCTTGTCCTTCCCATTTTCTCTTTCTTCATAGTATTTATCAGCATTTAACACTGTATTTTACTTATCTTGTTTATTTCTGTCTTCCCCCACTGGAGCATAAACTCTCCAAAGGCAGGGATACTTTTTTAGTCCTCTGTTCACTGCTGAATCTCTAGGGCTTGGAACAGTGCCTGGCACACAGTAAGCCCATAAGTGAACTGAATAAATGCTTCATACTTCTGTTGCCTATCTATTTGGGCTGTACCTTCAGCAGAACAATTTTGCCTGTCTGCTTCCATTCCACACTGAGTGAAAGTATAATGGAAGGGTTCTAACTTGAGGTGTTTGGACTTGCAGGGAGTCTAACATGGACTGTTATAAACCCCTTGAAATTGTATAAAAACTTGTATATGTGTGTTTTTCTTGAGAAAGGCTCTATGGTTGTCAGCAGACTCTCACATATGTGACTTAAAAGGTTGAAATTTGCTGGTAACATAAAAAGAGCACTGGACTTAGAACTAAAGGATTTGAATTTCATTCCTGACTGCATGCTTTATATAAGTCACTTCCTTGAACTTTGTCTATAAAATGGAAATGGTTATACCTCCTTCATTCCCTACTTTAGAAAATGATTATAGGATTGAAAGGAGATAGCACGTATGAAAACTTGACTGAACAATGTTTAAGGAATATATCTCACAGGTGCAGAGCATTTTCAAAACATTTCATATGCATCACTGCTAACAGGCCCCCTGTTGACAAAATGCATTTCAAATTGCTTTTTCTACTCAGGCACAGACGTCTTGCTCTATTGAAGCAAGTCAGTATCCGAGAAAACTGCTGTTCCCTTTGTTGTGATGAGGTAGCAGACACACAATTGAAGCCATGTGGACACAGGTAAGAGGATTTGTTTGGTTGTTTCCTCTTTTGTACGTTAGGCAAAGTTTCATACTGTTCTTGAATTGCTAGTTCCATAGCTAGATGAGGGCAGGTTTTTTTGAGATGGAGTCTCACTCTGTCGTCCATGCTGGAGTACAGTGGCACGATCTCAGCTCACTGCAACCTCTGCCTCCCAGGTTCATGCAATTCTCCTGCCTCAGCCTCCCAAGTATCTTGGATTACAGGCGCATGCTACTAGGCCCAGTTTTAATTTTTGTATTTTTAGTAGAGCCGGAGTTTCACCATGTTGGCCAGGCTGGTCTCGAACTCCTGACCTAAAGTGATCCACCTGCCTCGGCCTCCCAAAAGTGCTGGGATTACAGGCATGAGTCACCACACCCGGCCTACAATATAGAAATACTTAATATAATTACTCAAATAGGCCAGAGGCAGGAGGGGCAGTTATCACTTTCTTCAAGAATGCTGAGAGAGCATTTATTAAAATTCTTTTTTTTTTTTTTTTTTTTTTTTTTGAGACGGAGTCTCGCTCTGTCACCCAGGCTGGAGTGCAGTGGCCGGTTCTCAGCTCACTGCAAGCTCCGCCTCCCGGGTTCACGCCATTCTCCTGCCTCAGCCTCCCGAGTAGCTGGGACTACAGGCGCCCACCACCTTGCCTGGCTAGTTTTTTGTATTTTTAGTAGAGACGGGGTTTCACCATGTTAGCCAGGATGGTCTCGATCTCCTGACCTCGTGATCCGCCCGTCTCGGCCTCCCAAAGTGCTGGGATTACAGGCTTGAGCCACCGCGCCCGGCCGCATTTATTAAAATTCTATATCCATTCCTAATGGATGAAATATTGCAAAACAGAAATGAATGGAGGGATGAAAACAATATAAAAGAGAAGTGGATGGATACTTCCGTAACAATATAAAAAACACATCTATTTCATCCAAATGCTAGCATCTTTTTATTTTTTTATTTTTATTTTTTATTTATTTTTACTTTTATTTTTTGAAACGGAGTCTTGCTCTGTCACCCAGGCTTGAGTGCAGTGGTGCAATCTCTGCTCACTGCAACCTTCACCTCCCAGGCTCAAGCTATTTCTCCTGCCTCAGCCTCCCAAGTAGCTGGGATTACAGGCGCCCGCCACCACACCCAGCTAATGTTTGTATGTTCAGTAGAGACAGGGTTTCACTAGCTAGCATCTTTTTAATGGTGACACGCGGGAAGCATTTCAAGATATACAAAATATACAAAACTCAGTCGCTTTTCTAGCTATATATATAAATAGCAGCCAATTAGAACATATAATTGGAGATCCCTTTTACAATGGTTAAAAAAAAAAAGGCTAAGAATACATAGCAAGAAATATGTAGAGCATATATGAAGAAAACTTTTAAACTACCAAAGAGTATAATAGAAGACTTAAATAAATGAGTCCCTTCTTGGATAGGAGGACCTCTCAGTATTGTAACGGTGACAGTTTTCTGTAAACTCTAAGTTTAATTTGGTCAACGTAAAAAGAGCAACATGATTTTTTTCTGGAACTTGACATGCTGATTTAAAAGGGTAAGGCAAGAAAATTCTGAAAGTTATGGAGATGACAGCCATACCACATCTTAAAATACATTAAAATAAATGTTAGTAGTTTGGTCCCATTACTATTATGACAGGAATGACAGAATAATGGAATACAATAAAAGCCCAGAAATAGAACTAAAAATGAAAAGTTACCATATGACAAAGGCATTGTGTCAAAACTGTGGTAAAAGATGGACTGTTTGGTAAATGATTCTGGGATAAATGGCTTTCTGGGGAGAAATACTATATCCCTACCTGTATGTACACATCTGTATGTATATGCTATGCACGTATAGAGTGTCTGGAAGAATGCATATGAACTTTTTACTTGTTCCTCAGACTAAGACAATTGAGGATCAGAAGTGTAAAATTTACTTTTTATTTAAATATTCATTTTTTTAAACCATGTATAATTATTAACCCTTTCAATGAACAAACTTGTTAACATTTTAGATTTAGTTGGCAGGCAGTTGGAGTTTGACCTTTTGAAGCATTAAATTGACTGGCTTTTCTGTGTTTCTCCCCAGTGACCTGTGCATGGATTGTGCCTTGCAGCTGGAGACCTGCCCATTGTGTCGTAAAGAAATAGTATCTAGAATCAGACAGATTTCTCATATTTCATGACACATGTGAAGAGGCATCGTGGACTTTTTTCTACTCAATTCCAGCCAATGTTGAAAAGAAAAAGAAAAAAAACTCTCTAATCAGTTGTACACATACTGAAACTTATAGCCATGGCCAGATTTTATGCTAAAAATGGTAGTTTGTCAAAGACAAAATTCTCTTAGAATCTAATCCAACTTGCCAGCCCTGAGAAAATCCCTTTAAGGCCACGGAAAGCTGAATGCTAGCAGCCAGGCCTGTGGTACTTCCATGAAAAACCATAGGAGACAATACCCTCCCAAGTACTGAAATCACACTGGAATCCTCCATGTTGGGTTCATTTGATTGTTTTACACAGGACGTGTTGTGTCATTCTGAAGTTTTTATTTGGGGCAGAAGTCTTATATGGAGATGTAAATGACAGCATTTCTGGGTTATGCATTACTTCTCACTGGTTGGAGAGACACCGGTGCGTTAAGCATGGATATTGCATTGCAAGACTTGAATCTATAAACATTAGAATCACACAGTCAGTACTACAAGCAAAACAGAGAACCTGAAAGAAGGTGCACAGACTGTAAGAAAAAACCCAAGTTTGTGATATTTCAGTGATTCCAAAGAACATTCTAGGTTTTTTGTTGTTTTATTGTTTTTTGTTTTTTGTTTTTTTTAACTGCAGAAAATTGGTGGTATTTTCACATTCATAGTGTTCCTATCCAATTTCAATACCCACATTTTATGAGGAAAAAATGTTTTACCAATGCAGAAGGAATTCTTAAATTAGCTGTAATGTTAGGTTGGAGAAAATTTGGTATTTAGGGTATTTTTAAGGTACCATCAAATCAGATTTCTGTTTTTTTGTTAAAAAATTTTTTTTAATCAGTATTGTTTTTACAAGTAATATACTTTGAAACTCTTGAACTAATAGTCTCACAAACTCTAGAGGACAGTCTGAGAACACGTATTTCTATTGTTCTAAATAAATACATGTTTTCGAATAGTAAGTTCAATCATGAATTATTGACTATGTCTTCATCAAAGGTGTTAATCCCTCTCAGGGTCTCCGGTGAAGACCTTCAAGAGTTTGGTTTTTTCTCCCAGGAAATTGGAAGGTAGAATTGTAAATTCATAGAACTTCTTTTATAATGGTGTACCTCTGCAGCTGCCTTTCAATTTATGCCAAGTCCTTACAGAGTTTATACTTGAATAGTAAATATGTCTTCTGAGTTTTACAGTGTCTTAAACTCAATGCACATTTTTTTTTCTTCTTTTTCCGCCCCTTCTTGTTTGTAGTTCATTATACCTGTCCTATTACAGAGCTGATTTCCTTCCTGGCTGTACATGTTGGGGTGCTGGATTTTCTTCCATGTCTTTAGTCTTCCATAAAACCAAACAAATATATATATATATATATATATATAAATATATATGTAGATACCTGTTCTCTTCTTTAGCTTGTGGTGAATACAGTAATTTGCATTGAAGAATAAAACATCTGTTGCCTTTTTTGACTAAGATTTCACAACTTTCATTGGTATGTACTGCTAGGTTCCAAGACATTATACTCAGACTTTAAGGGCCACTTTTGGGAGTAGGAGAGAATCAAGTATTAGAATTAAGAATAAGGCCAATCACTTACTTATCCAGCAGATTGTTATTGAGCACCTAATATGTGCTGAGCACTGTGCCTATGTGGCATACAAAATACCTGTTTGTAGAGCTTATGTCTAATAAGCTTGTCTAATTATTGTCTATTATTATGTCTAATAATAACTTGGAAGTGGTCCAGCTGAGACTAAAGGTAGTCTGTACATTTAGTGGAGAGAGGGAAAAATAGATGGAATTAATAGATAATTTGCCAGGCCAAGGAATGCAGGAGCCTAACAGCTTTCTAAAAATCTACCCTTGAAGTTTGTTCCTAAGGTGGGGAGAAGACAATATATTTGTGTTTATTGTAACAAATTTGTAGTGGAAAAGAATAGGGTCCTAGAGAGAATGAGGGGGAACTAATTTAGATAGTGGTTGGAGTGTCAGAAGAAACCTCACTGAGGAAGTAACATTAGTGAAACTTAAAGGAGGAAGTAGGACATAGCCTGGCAGAGACTGAGGACTAGCTTCTAGGACTGGGTAGCTAGGCGAACACAACATTATAGGCAAAGGCACTAACTGAGGAAGAACGGGTCTCAGTGGGTTTGGGGATCAGATGGAAGGCCCCTGTAACTAGAAAAATAGGAAGCAAGTAGGTAGAGTAGGTAATGCTACAGTGTTGAAGAGGCCAGGGAACTGCTCAGGAAGGCTATGTGAAGGGTTTTCTATTTTATACTAAGTGCAGTAGAAAGCAAAGGTGTTTAAGCATGGAAGTGCCTTGATAATTCTAACAGATGGCTCTGGCTTCTATTTGGAGAATGAAATGGAGGAGTGGGGTGAGCTGGGGGTAAAGGATAAGCAAAAAATGTAAATAGACCATTAAAGAAACGGTGGTCCAGCCGAAACTAAAGGTAGTCTGTACATTTAGTGGAGAGAGGGAAAAATAGATGGAATAAATAGATAATTTGCCAGGCAAAGGAATGCAGGAGTCTAACAGCTTTCTAAAAATCTACCCTTGAACTTTGTTCCTAAGGTGGTTTACTTTTCCTGTTCTTAACTTCTAGATCATAAAACAAAAGGGCTTCAATATTACATTGATCAAATCATCCAGGATGGAAGCTAAGTTGTAAACGTGGAGCCACCTCCAAGGGAAAGACAGGAATTCCGTATCAAAGAAAAAACTAGGGGTTAGCAAGCTATGTGGAAAAGTAAAATCGTACATCCATATTCTGAACTGAATGTAAGCATTTAAGAGAAAAGCTAGACTTTTACTACTGATAAATTGTTACCAGGGAGAAAAACAAAAAATTACGGTATTTTGTCAGGTGATTCATTGGGGAAATCCAGCATTTCAGCCAAAAACATTGTAATGAATTAGCCCCTTTTTAAAATGACATAGAGCAGAAGTCATGGTGCCATTTGCAGAGTGCCAGGAAACAATGATTCACAAAACTGACACAATTTCACTAGCAGAAAATGACTTTTACACAAGTTTCAACCATCTTGAATGTGTATCCATGAAAAACCAACTAAGGTCAAGTCTTTCCAAGATTGCCCATCATTTACCTTTTGCTATTCACTCAGAATTCCTGGTGCCAACCCCCAAAGGATTTAAAAAATGAGTATTAATGGAAAAACATTTAGTATATTCAAGTCAACTTTTAATTTTGCTACAAGTGGAAAAAGACCATTCTGTATTCAGGAGAAAACATGTTCTGATTTCCAAGAATATGGTTTAACAACCCAGGGATTAGGGGCTATACAGCATGATGGTTGAAATAGGCCTTTTGGGTGGGATTGGACCCAGGTCCCACTACTGCTTGGTTTTCCAGACTGTAAAGTGGAGATACTACCCACCTCATATCGGTTTTTTGTTTTTACGGGGTTTCAAATATTTCAAAAGGTGACGATGTATTTATAAATGTTTAGCACACTATCTGATACATCCCTGAGTGGGTACTTTTTATCTTTATCCCCATTTGTTCCTAGAGTCAATAAGGGTGGTGAAATGGATTAAAAGATGGCCACAAATTATTTGACATCCCCCCCCCCCCCGTCAAGAAATGAGGTTTATGTCCACTCCCCTTAAATTTGGGTGGCTCTGTGTCTGCTTTATCAGTGGAACACAGTGGAAGGGATGCTGTGCCAGTTTCCAGTACCAGGCCTTTAAGTGACTGCCAGCTTCCATTTCTGTGTCTCTAGAAACACTTGCTCTTAGACCCAGCACCATGGTGTGAGAAAACCCAAGAATCCCCTGAATCCTATACATGGGGAGGAACTTGGACCCCCAGCCCCCAGCCCCAGTTCTCTGGCCAATGTCCACAACTGAGAGCCAAGAGCCAACACTAACTTGCCAGCCACGTGAGTAAACCTTGGAGGGAGCTCCTCTAGTCCATTCCAGCTGCCCCAGCCGACACCAACTGGAATAGAGACTAGCTGGCCCTGCCAAGCCCTGCCCAAATTACAGATTAGTGAGCAAAATGGTTATTTTAGGCCACTAAGTTTTCAGGTTTGTAACAGCGATAGATAACCAGAACAGATCAAATCAAGGTGTATTCCTCCTCCACTCCATCAATGACTTAGGAAGGGCAGGCAAATTCATTTTGTCCAGAAATGTGTGGTATATAGAGAAAGGTCATAAATTATGAGTTTGCTGTGGAGCTGCGTGACCAGGGCTTGACTAAACTCAGTCCAGTAATTCAGCAAACCTTTTAAAATGCCTATCTTCCACTTGGTGCTAAACAGAGCAACTCATAATTGATGTCACCTGACCGGGCGTGGTGGCTCACGTCTGTAATCCCAACACTTTGGGAGGCCAAGGTGGGCAGACCACCTGAGGTCAGGAGTTCGAGACCACACTGGCCAACATGGTGAAGCCCCGTCTCTACTAAAAATACAAAAATTAGCCGGGCGTGGTGGTGCACGCCTGTAAGTCCAGCTACTCAGTAGGCTGAGGCAGAGGTTGCAGTGAGCCGAGTCTGCGCCACTGCATTCCAGCCTGGACGACAGAGCAAGACTCCGTCTCAGAAAATAAAATAAAATAGGCTGAACACAGTGGCTCGCGCCTGTAATCCCAGCACTTTCGGAGTCCGAGGCGGGCGGATGACCTGAGGTCGGGAGTTAAAGACCAGCCTGACCAACATGGAGAAACCCCATCTCTACTAAAAATACAAAAAAAATTAGACGGGCATGGTGGCGCATGCCTATAATCCTAGCTACACGGGAGGCTGAGGCAGGATAATCCCTTGAACCTGGGAGGCAGAGGTTGTGTTGAGCCAAGATTGCGCCATTGCACTCCAGCCTGGGCAACAAGAGTGAAACTCCGTCTCAAAAAATAAATTAGTAATAATTGATGTCACCTTGGTCACAGCTGTCACACCCAACTGTGTCTTTGTAACCATCTTTGTTCCAAATCCCACAGATATCTATTTTACGTCCATTCAAAGATGCCTGCTAGGCCGGGCGTGGTGGCTCACGCCTGTAATCCTAGCCCTTTGGGAGGAAAAGGTGGGTGGATCACCTGAGGTCAGGAGTTCAAGACCAGCCTGGCCAACATGGTGAAACCCTGTCTCTACTAAAATAGCCGGGCGCGGTGGCGGATACTTGTAATCCCAGGTACTTGGAAGGCTGAGGCACGAGAATCGCTTGAACCTGAGAGGCGGCCAGCCGAGATCATGCCACTGCACTCCACCCTGGGCGACAGAACACGACTCTGTGTCAAAAAAATAAAAATAAACAATGTATGCGAACCCATTCTGACAGGCCACCTGACCCTCAGTTCATACCTTAAATATCTCTAGTTTCTCTAGTCATATACCACACTTTGGCCAAAAGATATCATGCAACTAAAGAGACACAATGCTTAGTTGTCCAATCAAGAGAAATCAGCTCAAACGAATCCTTTGTTTCAAAGTTTGGCAGTTTTGCAGAGGCCTTTTCCTGAAAAGTATCTGATTCCCGATTGCGTGGTTCAAAACAGTTCTTCGACTCTCATCTTGTATAATTAGTCAAGAAACCAGTTATTGCCGAGTAAGCTTTATGATGCGAAGATTATAATGCAAATTACAAGACATCTACTTCTTGCGATGGCGCTTCCTTTCACGAGGGGTAGGAATTGTCTTGAAATCAGACGTCAGCATCACCTGGTTTTAAGGGATAAAGGACTGGCTCTCCAGCGACTTGGCAACTTAGAAGCGCTCTTCAAACGCGCCTTAAACTATTTAATTTTCCACACTCTGGGAGGCGCAATTTATTCTCGAATTGCGAGTGAGGAAATTCAGGCTCGTGGCTTCGTTTCCTTCATCCGTAAAATGGAGCGACTTGAGACTGAGTCGCCACGCAACGGGGACTTGGCCAGGCCCCGCATCCCTCCGCATTCCCTTCCGGGACTTCCTCTCCCTGTCTTGCCCCGCCCCGGCATCGGTGACGCGCGCCTGTGATTGGCTGTCGGCCCGCCGTGAGGCAGCGGAAGGGGTTGCAGTGGCCATGGTGACGGGAGGCGGGGCGGCAGTCACCTAGGCCTGGACCTGCGGCGTCGGCTGCGCGCGCAGAGGGCCCGGCGGGGCGTAGAGGCCGGGCGGAAAAGTGGACGCTGCGGGTATCCAAGGCGGTGCCTGGCGCGCAGGCGCTGACCCGACCTGGCAGTGAGCGGGCCGCGGCCTTGGCTGAGAGGCCTTAATCCCGCAGGCCGCCGCGACCTGCATGCGAGTTGGGCCGCGGGCGGGATAGGAGCCTACTCGGGGCAGGAGCCTACTCGGGGCGGCGGCGATGGACGCCTTAGAAGAAGAGAGCTTTGCGCTGTCTTTGTGAGTAGCCCCGCCAGGGGGCAGGTGACTTGGGGACGGGGACAGCGGGCGTTTGCCCGGGCCTGACCCTATAAAACAGGTGTCGTTAGGGGCGGGGCAGGGTGGGGACCGCCAAGGCGCCGTCCCAGCCCAGGCCTTCGTTTTGTAGAGTACTAAGGCCGCAGGTTTCAGGCCCCGCAGGACAGGAGTGCGAGTCGGGTGTCACCGTTGATCAACACCTCCATCACAATCCCCAGCCGCCAACCCTCAGCTGTCAGCCAAGCCTGGTGGGGTTGAGCTGCCGAGGCCCGGCCCCGCGCCCGAGGCCCTTCCACGCCTCCCTGGCCCCCGCCTCCCGGACTCCTGACCAAATGACCCCCCTGGCAGGTGTTTCACCCGTGCCGGGTTCATGCTCACAAGCAGACAGGTATGGGGTGATAGCGAAGAGCATGGAGAACCAGTTTTTATTAAAGTGGAGTCATGACATTGAACGTTCATGTCACAAACGTGCCGAGTGTGTTTTCTTCTGTTTGGACTTACTAGATTAGACAGTCATTCTTATATTGTTGAAGATGGGTGATGGGAAGTTCGTTTTGCTTCTCTTTTTTTCCTCTTGTGCGTGTTTGAAAACGTCCATACTAAAAACATTTTTTTTAATGCATTATTTGAAATAGCACCTAATCCAGGCATGTTTTTCAGCTCCTCCGCCTCTGATGCAGAATTTGATGCTGTGGTTGGATATTTAGAGGACATTATCATGGGTAAGCTTTTAAGATACTGTTTTTAAGGACTTGCTTGCTTCTTCTTTAAGGACACTGAAATCAATTTGGAGAGTTAATTTTAAAAAGAGAAAACATCAAGCTGCCTGCAATTTTTAATGTAGCACAATGTAATACTTAAGTAAAGGCTTACTGCAGTTTGTCTTAGAAACAAACGGCCCAGTACTCCTGAAAACATCTAATAAGCATAGATTCAGAGGCCTGAAAGGGACTGACTCAGGTAATGGGGCCCCAGTAGTGTGGAGTTCTTTGCAAAACTATAGGAAATAATGATCTACTCTATTTCTTATGTAGGGTGAGAGCAATTTCATTTTTAGATAGTTTTGAGTTTTAACATTTTCATGCCATAAAACACGTAAAACCAGGCCAGGTGTGGTGGCTCACGCCTGTAATCCCAGCACTTTGGGAGGCCGAGGCAGGTGGATCACGAGGTCAGGAGATCAAGACCATCCTGGCTAACATGGTGAAACCCCGTCTCTACTAAAAATACAAAAAAATTAGCCAGACGTGGTGGCGGGCGCCTGTAGTCCCAGCTGCTCAGGAGGCTGAGGCAGGAGAACGTGAACCTGGGAGGCGGAGCTTGCAGTAAGCGGAGATCGCACCACTGCATTCCAGCGTGGAGGCGACAGAGCGAGACTCCGTCTCAAAAACGAAAAAAGATACATAAAACCATAACCACAAGCATACATGGCTATAAAGAAAACAAAGTGTTAAGCTTCAGCTGGTTCTGTATTTTCCTAGGTTTTGAGTTCCTACTTGTGGATGTATTTGGGCATCCATGAAACCTGCTAAGTAACAGACAAGCAGTAACAGTCCCCAGAGGTTTAAGACAAGTATGTGGGAGGGGAAAACTTACATTTGCGAAATTCTGTTGACTTTAAGTTTTATGAGAATTAGGAAAAGAACACTGTTATTTGGTGGTGTTGGCTGTATGGCTTAATCCATTTAGTATGAAAATTACTGACCAGGCCGGGCATGGTGGTTTATGCCTGTAATCCCAGCACTTTGGAAGGCTGAGGCGGGCGGATCACAAGGTCAGGAAATCAAGACCACGGTGAAACCCTGTCTCTACTAAAAATACCAAAAATTAGCCGGGCGCGGTGGCGGGTGCCTGTAGTCCCAGCTGCTGGGGAGGCTGAGGCAGGAGAATGGCATGAACCCGGGAGGCGAGCTTGTAGTGAGCAGAGATTGCGCCACTGCACTCCAGCCTGGACGACAGAGCGAGACTCCGTCTCAAAAAAAAAAAGAAAAAAGAAAATTACTGACCAATGTTTTATACCTTCAGGTATAAAGGTTATAAAGGTTCATGCCCTTAACTCCTGAATATAGATGTTTCATCATTAAGTTCGTTTCCCATGTGGACTTGGGGATTTCTGGGGAATACTGAAGAATCCATTCAGTTATCTTGCCTATTATACCCTATATGCTATGGGAAAATGAGCCTTCTGTGAGCCTACAGTATTTATCCCAAGGTCTAGGTCCTTTCTGAAACTTTTATTTTTAGAAATAATCTATTCAGTTGTTAAGATTCCTTATTCCGGGCTGGGTACAGTGGCTCACACCTGTAATCCCAACACTTTGGGAGGCCAAAGCAGGTGGATTGCTTGAGTCTAGGAGTTCAAGACCAGCCTAGGCACCATAGGGAGACCCTGTCTCAGTTAAAAAAAAAAAAGATTCCCTCTTCCCTATCATCTATTAAGTGTTCACTATGAACTAATCTATTTACATGAATTCTCATCTAAATTCCACTTCCAGTCGTATATGATAACTACTATAAACCATTCTTATTTTCCAGATAAATGAGAAGTTTATATGGGGTTTAGAGAAATTAAGTAAATGACCCAAGGTCACACAATTAGTAAGTAGCTGAGATGCGATTTAAACCCAGACAGGCTAGCCTCTTTCAGACCCCATACTTTTAATCACTACAGTGTTTCCACAATTGCTGCTAAAGTTATATCAAAATAAGAGAGAACCAATCCATTCCTTTCCAGAAAAGTAATGTGAGGGAGTTCCCAAGCCACCCTGTGTGGATGTGGTTAAAATGGACTGAAGGATGGTGATGATCACTGCACAACAATGTGAACATACTTAAAGCCACTGAGCTGTGTGCTTCAACATTAAAATGATAAAAAAAAAAAAAAATTTGTATATCTCACCACAATTTAAAAAGAAAACAGGGCTGGGCGTGGTGGCTCACACCTGTAATCCTAGCACTTTGGGAGGCTGAGGCAGGCAGCTCACCTGAGGTCAGGAGTTCGAGACCAGCCTGGCCAACATGATGAAACCCTGTGTCTACTAAAAATACAAAATTAGCCCAGCGAGGTGGCACACGCCTGTAATCCCAGCTACTCAGGAGACAAAAGGCAGTAGAATCTCTTGAACCCTGGAGGTGGAGGTTGCAGCGAACCAAGATTGCACAGTTGCACTCCAGCCTGGGCAATAAGAATGAAACTCCAGCTCAAAAAAAAAAAAAAAAAAAAGAAAAACAGGATTGGTCTATTTCAACATCAGGGTCCCATTTAATACCCTCTTAAAACATTAGCTTTCCTTCCAGAGACTGACCATTGAGAAAGTAGTACTGCTGACATAGATCCTGCCTACTTATAAATCATAATGGTTGGTAATCTCCATTAAAAAGAATAAATTTTCCCCATTGTGGTTCAGATGACGAGTTCCAGTTATTACAGAGAAATTTCATGGACAAGTACTACCTGGAGTTTGAAGACACAGAAGAGAATAAACTCACCTACACACCTATTTTTAATGAATACGTAAGTAGATTTCTATGTCTCCTACCAGGAGGTCAGAGTTTTAAAAATTTAAATTTAGAATCAAAAGACATTGAAATTTGCTGCTTTTTAAAATATGCCACCAGTACACTGCCAGGAATCCTCTTTAGAATCTGGTTTAAGTTCATTTTCCTCTGCACAGCCTTTGGGGCTATTTTCCAAAAGGCTTTCAGGCAAATATTTGATTAGCTCATCAGCTTCTTATTTAAAAGAAGTTTGACCTGGGCTTGGTAGCACACCTGTAGTGCCAGCTATTTGGGAGGCTGAGGTGGAAGAATCACTTGCGCTCAGGAGTTTGAGACCAGCCTGGGCAACAAAGTAAGACCTCTTTATCTAAAAAAATATATAATAAATATAATAAATAAAGTTTGGCTTATCATAGTCCTGCTTTCAATCACAGTACATGAGTTCTTCATACTTTGCATTTGCATGCTTTTGACAAACCTTTCTGCTTTCACATACTCTTTCTTTCTTCTATATAATCCAGTCATAGTATGCATGACTATTAAGTAAAAGTGAAAACTGAGACCAGGATCACTAACTATTTGGTAGAAAAACCAAGACTGGAACCCAGGAACCTCAGCTCGTCACCCTTGGGTCTCTACACTTTACCCTGAGGCCTCTTGCAAGCCCCTGGGATTCTGTCTTTTTTTTTTTTTTTTTTGAGACGGAGTCTCGCTCTGTCGCCCGGGCTGGAGTGCAGTGGTGAGATCTCAGCTCACTGCAAGCTCCGCCTCCTGGGTTTACGCCATTCTCCTGCCTCAGCCTCCCGAGTAGCTGGGACTACAGGCGCCCGCCACCTCGCCCGGCTAGCTTTTTGTATTTTTTAGTAGAGACGGGGTTTCACCGTGTTAGCCAGGATGGTCTTGAACTCCTGACCTTGTGATCCGCCTGTCTCGGCCTCCCAAAGTGCTGGGATTACAGGCTTGAGCCACCACGCCCGGCCCGGATTCTGTCATCTAAGAATCCATTTCAGCCTCCAAGACTTTATTTTCTTAACACAGAAGCATGACATAAACAAACCTGCCCAGAAGGAACCTGTGACTGCCTCCATGTCCATATGTTCTGTTTACACAGATGCCCTCTACCTAGGAGGCAAAGCCTCCATTTATTGCATCCTGCACTGGGTTGTGGGTGTGGGCACTGTGCTACTCACTGTCTCCACCTGTGTCAGAGCATTCACCCTGCTACAGCATCATTATCAGCTAATGCTTCTCTTCCACACCAGGCTGAGTTCTCCAGGACAGGAGCTGTGTTTTGGTCCTCTTTGGTATCCTTGGCACTCAGTGTAGGTTGTGGCACACAGACCTCAGGAAATGTTTAGGAAGGGCTGGAGGGCAGGCTTTCTGAAAAGAAGTCTTGTTTTTCCAAAGTGTGGTCTCACCAAAATCCTTTCCACTGTTGCAGATTTCTTTGGTAGAAAAATATATTGAAGAACAGCTGCTGCAGCGGATTCCTGGGTTCAACATGGCAGCTTTCACCACAACATTACAGTGAGTTGAGCTTGACTGATTTTTGTGTTTTGTTTTCTCACTTTCTTCCTTCCCTAGGCTGACCAAAAGACCTTCTTGTTTTGTTTGTTTTCCTGTGCATGCCCTTGGTGGTTAGGTCCCATCAAACCTTTTAATGAAATCTTGAAAAGACCAGGCAGTGGCTCACACTTGTATTCTCAGTGCTTTGGGAGGCCAAGGGAGGAGGATCACTTGAGCCCAGGAGTTCAAGACCAGCCTGGGCAACATAGTGAGGCCCCAACTCTACAAAAAATAAATTAGTTAGGTGTGGCGTTGCATACCTGTCGGCCTAGCTACTCAGGAGGCTGAGACTGCAGGATCCCTTGAGCCCAGGGGTTCAAGGCTACAGTGAGCTATAATTGCACCCCTGTACTCCTGCCTAGGTGACACAGCAAGACCCAGTCTCTTAAAAAAAAAAAAAATGCAGGGGGTGGGGCTGGGGTGAGGGAAAGAAAAACAAAAGCAATCTTGAGGACTGTCTCATCATTCATTCACGAAACAGCCGTCTGTTCCATTTGCAGGCACCATAAGGATGAAGTGGCTGGTGACATATTCGACATGCTGCTCACTTTCACAGATTTTCTGGCTTTTAAAGAAATGTTTTTGGACTACAGAGCAGTAAGTTACTACTGCCTATTTATTTAGCCACTTTGAGCCACTTAGAAAGTTCCAGGTAGAAATACCGAACACAAACCTCCCACGCTTCCCCCATCATTCTCCCTTCAAACTGGCCAGTATCAGTCCAGCAGCTGATGAGGCATCAGAAGAGTGAGTTGCTATTCTACTGTGGCTGGGACCTTCTCATGTTTTCATGAACGAAGCCCCAGGTACCATCTTAGAATTCCTAATCAGAAGGACAGAACCCAAAAAGCAGGTCTCAGGTCTCATTCTGCCTTGCCTTTCTTTTTTTTCTTTGAGACAGAGTTTTGCTATTGTCACCCAGGCTGGAGTGCAGTGGCACGATCTTGGCTCACTGGAACCTCTGCCTCCCAGGTTCAAGCGATTCTCCTGCCTCAGCCTCCCGAGTAGCTGGTACTACAGGCACCTGCCACCACGCCCAGCTAATTTTTGTATTTTTAGTAGAGATAGGGTGTCACCAGGTTGGCCAGGCTGGTCTCAAAACTCCTGAAGCATGGTCCGCCTTGGCCTCCCAAAGTGTTGGGATTACAGGCATGAGCCACTGCACCTGGCCCTGCCTTGCTTTTCTTACAATGCAAGCTCTTTATAAGAAAAATAGGAGACTGGATATGGTAACTCACACCTATAATCCCAGCACTTTGGGAAGCCGAGGCAGGCAGATGGCTTGAGCTCAGGAGTTTGAGACCAGCCAAGGAAACATGGCAAAACCCTATCTCTATGAAAAATACAAAAATTAGCTTGGTGTGCTGGTGTGCACCTGTAGTCCCAGTCAGCTACTTGGGGGGCTGGGTGGCAGGACCGCTTGAGCCCAGAAGGTTGAGACTGCCGTGAGCTGTGATTGCCCCGCTGCGTCCAGCCTGGGTGACAGAGTCAGACCTTGTGTCAAAAAAAAAGAAAAAGAAATGGTGTTGGGTATGGTGGTGCATGCCTGTAGTCCCAGCTACTTGGAAGGCTGAGGCAGGAGAGTCACTTGAGCCTAGGAGTTTGGGGCTGTGTTGCACAGCAGTGATGCCTGTGAATAGCCACTGCACTTCAGCCTGGGCAACATAGCAAGACCCCTATCTAAAAAAAGAAAGAAAGAAAAATGTTTTCCAGTGAAGGGAGGTACATTTTAAGAGTGCACTTTAAGAATGACCAGGGCCAGGCTGGACACAGTGGCTCATACTTACAATTCCAGCACTTTGGGAGGCCAAGGCAGGAGAATCACTCAAGCCCAGGAGTTCAAGACCAGCCTAAGTGACATACCAAGACCCTGTCTCTACAAAAATAAAAAAGTTAGCCAGCTGTAGTGGTGCACACCTGTAGTCCTAGCTACTCAGGAGGCTGAGGCAGGAAGACCATTTGAGCACAGGAATTCCAGGCAGCAGTTAGCTATGATCAAGCCACTATGTTCCAGCCTGGGTGACAGAGCAAGACCCTACCTCTTTAAAAATAATAATAAAAAAAAATTAAGACTAGGGCAGGCCAGTATTGAGCAGAAATGCAGAATAACCAATAACCTGTGTTCCCTTCCTATGTACTCTGGAGGTCCACGTTCCCACCTTCAGCTCTGCCTTCGCCATATCAGAGGCAAGATTCCAAGCCAGGGCTCTTTCTAGTCCTTCCTTTTGGTTGTTTTCTCATATAGGAAAAAGAAGGCCGAGGACTGGACTTAAGCAGTGGCTTAGTGGTGACTTCGTTGTGCAAATCATCTTCTGTGTCAGCTTCCCAGAACAATCTGCGGCACTAGGTCCTACCTCCAGCCAATGAATGGGATCATTCTGGATGTCACCAGCCCAATAGGCCCAGCTCATGATGACAGAACACATCTTGGAAAGACTGACTCTGTTATGTAACTCATTTATGTTAAGTATTGATAGGTCAAAACCAAAAAGACCTAACCCTCCTGGACCTATTTCTCCTGAAACACCTCTTGTATTCATTAACCATAGTACTCCTCCCCTCCTCAAGTAGACACCTCTCTCAGGAGCTTCTGGGTCAGACGCCTCTGGAGCGAGCCCATGTCAAGCACTCCACCTGGGGGGTCCTTCCCCAGCATACCTGCTGGTGTGTAAGTGTGAACTAACCCACTGCCACCACCCTGTGTTCCAGCAGCCTCTGCATGAATCTTTGTGCACTTGCACCTCTTTTTCACATGGGTCACAGTTTCAATACTTCAGCTGCAGTGGGGTTCCTGATTTTTATCTAGGGTGTTACTCAAGCCCAGCTTGAGATTTCGGAATCTCCTGTGATCATATCTTGTCTTGGCTGTAGGAATCAACAGAAAGAGATATCCTCTACATAAAAGCTCCATATGAAAAGCTACTCCTAGTCTTAACATTTGCAGTCCTTGTGTCACTGTCTTCTGGTCCTGATGTAGTCCCACTGTTTCTAGATGTCTCTTTTAGCATTATTTTTGGGAAAAAAATATATTTTTATAGATGAATACTCAGGCTAACCTAGTGGATGTGATCTTGGAACTTCCATGATTATCCACTTAAAGATCAAAGTATTATATGCTGTGTGCTTTTTAGGTGTTAGTACTGTGAAGGCAAAAATGCTTTCTACATTGGCATTCGTTCCTATTGTACTGGGCACCTATGAATGTATGCTGTGTGCTAGAAATAGACTAAAACATTCTTATAGCATGTTAGTATGTTTGCTGAAAATCCTTTCTGTATAAACCAGTTTGTAAGGTTCTCTGGGTTAGGTAGGGACTCTGCAGTTTCTTCCTGTCAATATATCTCTTACTAAGATGGTGTTCCACTGTCCAGCCCAGCATGAGTAGCAGGTAGGGCACAGCTTTACTGGCTGTTTGTATGCTTTGGTTTAGTGCAATGTGTGGTAGATTACTTATCGGAAAACATATATGTCATCTCTAGAATGAAGAAAAAGCATAGTAGTTCAATTCCCAGTGTGTCCCTTTGATTTTTTTAATAGTAAAAATAATCTGTACAGACTTTTCACTTGGCCATTCTGGTTTTAAAGGACAAGCTATAAGCTTTACCTAAGCTCTGTTTTTCTGTACTGATGTGTCACTTATTAAATACTTTTGTACCATGAGTAAAATTTGAGGTGTTTTGCAAGAACCACCATTCTCAATGAGTCGTACTCTTTCTTTAACGTAGCTACTGCCATCAGGTTATTATTGCTTTGGTCTTTTTTTTTGGCGGGGGAGGGGGGTGCGGCTAGTCAAGTAAAGCAATGGGAGTAGAGAAAGAACAAAGAAATCTGCCACTGGTTGTGATCTATTAGTTATAAACACCACTGCACTCGCACCAGCCCACTTTGGCCCTTTAAAATCACTCTCAGAGCCAGCTTTTCAAAATACCACCTCTCCTGGGCTTGTTTTTTCCCTTGCTTTGTCTATAAATGAGACTGTCCACCTCAGCCCAGGCAGGTTGGGGGCACTTGCTAAGACCTGTGGACCAGCCTGCCTGCTTGAGAAAAGGCCAGTGGACAAGACCAGAGATTAAATGATGAAAAAACGACAATAAAGGCAAATTGATTTTTCACCCTTTTTTTTTTTTTTCTTTTTTTTGAGGGGGGATGGAGTTTTGTTTTTGTTGCCCAAGCTGGAGTGCAATGGTGCAATCTTGGCTCACTGCAATACTCGCCTCCCGAGTTCCAGTGATTCTGCTGCTTCAGCCTCCCAAGCAGCTGGGATTATAGGTGTCCACCACCAAGCCCAGCTAATTTTTGTATTTTTAGTAGAGACAGGGTTTCACCATGTTGGTCAGGCTGGTCTTGAACTCCTGACCTCAGGTAATCCACCCGCCTCCCAAAGTGCTGGGATCACAGGTGTGAGCCACCATGCCTGGCTGGTTTTTCACCCTTTCTGCTCAGTAAAAAGGAGGCAAGTCTGTTGTCACTTAATATTATAAGTAGAAGTTCTGATTTATCTTAAAATAAACTGGCAGCCTGTCTCTCCATCCACAGACACTTAGACTGTGATGTCAGGTGCCACCTTTGATGGGGCTCCCACCTGGCCTGGGGTGAGGAAGCCCCAGTCCTCTTGCTTAGGACTCCTCCCCAATGAGAAGCAATAGTCACGCAAACTGCTGAGCCTTAGCATTGACTGAGCGCCTTTAATGTTCCCCTGAAACAGGCTTTTTGATTCATGTCGGAAACATAAGAGGGGTGAGCTCTCCAACTTGCCTGCGATTTTGTTTTGCATTTAAGTGCACTGTCCTTCCTTAAAACCAAACTCTTATAACTTACTCCTGGAAGGACTAATTTATTATTCAAACTCGGAGAGACTTGAGAGTAAAAAGTGATGGTATTAATATTTATACCAGGGCCAGGTGTGGTATCTCAGCACTTTGGGAGGCTGAGGCGGGAGGATCACTTGAAGCTGGGAGTTTTACGACAAGCCTGAGCAATATAGCGAGACCCAGTGTCTACAAAAAAAAATCAGCCGGGCGCGGTGGCTCACGCCTGTAATCCCAGCACTTTGGGAGGCCGAGGCGGCCGGATCACGAGGTCAGGAGATTGAGACCATCCTGGCTAACACAGTGAAACCCCATCTCTACTAAAAACACAAAAAATTAGCCGAGTGTGGTGGCACGCACCTGTAGTCCCAGCTACTCGGGAGGCTGAGGCAGGAGAATCGCTTGAACCCGGGAGGCAGAGGTTGCAGTGAGCCAAGATCACACCACTGCACTCCAGCCTGGGTGTCAAAGCGAGACTCCGTCTCAAAAAAAAAAAAAAAAAA
The DNA here is from genome assembly GCF_007565055.1 of Rhinopithecus roxellana. Classification (NCBI taxonomy): domain Eukaryota; kingdom Metazoa; phylum Chordata; class Mammalia; order Primates; family Cercopithecidae; genus Rhinopithecus; species Rhinopithecus roxellana. The sequence continues at coordinate 42,243,675 of NC_044568.1, read as the reverse complement.
AAAAATTAGCTGGGCATGGTGGCATGCACCTGCAGTCCAAGCTACTGAGGAGGCTGAGGTGGGAGGATTGCTTAAGCCTGGGCAGTCAAGGCTGCAGTGAGCTGTGGTTGTGGCACTGTACTCCAACCTGGGCAACAGGGCAAGACCCTGTCCCTTAAAAAAAAAAAAAAATTGGCCGGGTGCGGTGGTGGCTCATGTCTGTAATCCCAGCACTTTGGTAGGCTGAGGCGGGCGGATCACGAGGTCAGGAGATTGAGACCATCCTGGCTAACATGGTGAAACCCCATCTCTACTAAAAATGCAAAAAATCAGCTGGGCGTGGTGGCGCTCACCTGTAGTCTCAGCTACTCAGGAGGCTGAGGCAGAAGAATCGCTTGAACCCAGGAGGCAGAGGTTGCATTGAGCTGAGATCATGCCACTGCACTCCAGTCTGGGTGACAGAGCGAGACTCCATCTCCAAAAAAAAAAAAAAAAAGAAATTATACCAGGATAACAACAGCACAAACTGGGCTTGTCCCAGGTGGACTGGGACATAGGTACTGGATTTAATCTCCCATCCCTGAGTAACAGAGTAGCTCATCTGCAACTGTTTGAACTTAGTTACATTTTAATTCCCAACTTTTAAAAAGGGACCAGAGGCTGGGGCGGTGGCTCATGCCTGTAATCCCAGCACTTTGACAAGCCCAAGTGGGTAGATCACCTGAGGTCAGGAGTTAAGACTAGCCTGGCCAACATGGTGAAACCCTGTCTCTACTAAAAATACAAAAATTAGCCAGGCATGGTGGTGCATGCTTGTAATCGCAGCTACTTGGGAGGCTGAGGTGGGAGAATCGCTTGAACCCAGGAGGGGGAGGTTGCAGTGAGCCAAGATTGTGCTATTGCACTCCAGCCTGGGCGCTAGAGTGAGATTCCATCTCCAAAAAATAAAAATAAAAATAACAAATAAAAAGGGTACAGAGGGTGCCTAGAAATGCTTTTATCTTATTGTTCAGAGAACGTTGCTCTGTGGTCTTGGAAAAATAAGCTCAGGAGTACTCAGCTGCTTTCCTCTGCTGTCTCTACCAGCTCTGAGTAGGCAGCATGGCCAGCCACCTTGATTATATGACCTCCAAGCTTCACAGACCTTCAAGGTAGGTGATATTATTGAAATCTTTCATTTAGTAAGCTCACCTAACCTGCTCAAAGCAAGGGTGACTAAGTTATTGTCAAATTGAATCACTTGTGAGAATAAAAGGCCGTGCTATTCTACTTATGCCAGCACAAACAGCATAAACCAGGACTGTTCTAGACCCAGCAAGCAGGAAGTAAAAGCAGCTTTCCTTGGTCAAAGAGTTGGCAGGTGGTGCTGAACGACTCCGGAACGTGAACTGCCCTGCAGCAGGCATCTTCTACAGTCAAGCTGAGGTCTCCTGGAGGTTACAAGCACCTGCAAAAGTGATTCCCCAACATCTTGTCCAAATAACTTCTCTTATCTTTTTATTAAAAAAAAAAATAAAACAGTCACCACCAACCACATGACAACTTGCCAGGCAAGGCCTCACTTCCCTCCCTCCTTCGCGTCCCGTGTGCCTAGTCAGCAGGGTCAGGGAGACAGTCAGCACTAATGTTAGCTTCGCCCAAAGGCAGTATTACAGAGAGAGGCTTGGGAAAGTGAAGGAAACCTGGACAGGCTTTTCAGCATTGAGAAGTCACTTAAAACTGATTTGTTTCCAGTAACTGGTATGTCTAAAATGCAGGGAGGGAAGACCATGCTGTCAACAATCATAACCCACTTTTTACAGGTTGGCTCCAGGGAGAGGTCGGTTGGAACAGTGTTTAAAGGAAGGAGAGTGGTTTCATAAGCTTGCTCAGCTCTCCTGGAACGAAGACTAAGATGCTACATGTTGCTTGTTAGGCTTATACTACGGTGGGTCTGGGGCTGCAGGTCAGGAGTCCTTGTTAGTGCATTTAGTGCTGGTGAGAAGGGTAGGCCCCAGTCTTGGACGCTGAAGTCCTCTAAAGACAAGACAGAGACACAGCCTCAGATCCCCCGTCACCTTCCACTGAATAAGGGGGATGGAGAGGAGGTCTTAGTGGTTGGCCTCCTGTAAGCCCAGATGCCTGCCAGCCTGGGCCTGCTTCCTTAGCGCTATGAGAGCTTGTGTCTGATGGGCAGAGAGGAGCAAGTGCAGTCGCTCTTGGGTTGACTTGGTGCAGGGCTCCCCAGCTTCGGGCTTGCAGGGTGACCCTGCTCTGTGACCCAGCAGCGGCTTCAGCCCCAGAGAGGGCCGTGGCACAAGTGGTTTAGGCATAGCCACCAGCCATTTGACTGGTGGCTGCATTGCTGCCTACTCCTCGCCAGGCCTGGTAGCTGAAGAAGGCACTCACTCCATAGGCGATCATCACCAAACATGCAAAGAACTGAAAGAGAGGCAAGAAGGGTGTAAGGACCAAGAGGGTAACAGTGACACAAGCTCCAACCAGATCTCAGGCCAGGCAGGAGGGGTTTTGGCAGCTGCACCATCTCACACTCAGCCAGATGCATTTCACAGCTGTTTATCATGGAGCTGATGAGCACCAGGGTCCTGGGATGCCAACATTACCTTCTAAGCACGGGAAACAGCTAAGAACCACAGGCGGGGCCTATCAGATTGTGACAAGGACAATGAAGGACAAGATAAGAGTGACAGAGGGGACATCTCACAAGGATTTAGTTCTAAAAAGACAACATTCAAAGGCCACCCTAGGAATTTTTCTAGAACCAGTTCACACCTCTATACTAACACCCGCAGCCACATTCAGAAGCTCCCTGTCTCTGTCCCCATCACTGAATTTGCTGATTTCAAAACTGCCCTCATCAGGAAGAGTAAGGAACCAAATGAGTGCCCATCGAGGCCCTGCCCTCCCCTGGGCTTGGCCGTGGCTCCAGGCCCGGAGTCCAACCTCTCTGAGCGGGAGCCTCCTGTCTGTCAAAAGGGACTGGTAGTCCCTTCCTCTCCCTCACTGTGGGTGCCGCAGGATCTTGGGAGGAAGTGGTGTGCAGGGCCTGGTGGTGTGAAGGGTGACAGGCGTGGAGGGGACTGCAGCCACTTCACTGGCCACCTGATGTGGGCCTGGAGTCTGGGTTTCACGGGAGAGCCTATGAATGTCCCAGAATGGTTTAAACCAAAAGGTTTTTGCACGTGCACTTGTCAGTGGGAGAGCATCCAGTTTTTCACATTCGCCAAGGGGGCACGTGACCCTAAGTCAGTGTGGCACAGTTGATTTACAACAAGGTTCCATAGTTAACCCAGGCAGGGTGTGGTAGCTCACACCTATAATCCCAGCACTTTAAGAGGCCGAGGCATTTGGATCACCTGAGGTCAGGAGTTCGAAAGACCAGCCTGGCCAACGTGGTGAAACCCCATCTCTACTACAAATACAAAAATTAGCCGGGCGTGAGACTCCATCTCAAAAAAAAAAAAAATAGCTGGTGTGGCAGCATACACCTGTAGTCCCAGCTACTTGGGAGGCTGAGTCAGGAGAATCACTTAAACCCAAGAGGCAGAGGTTGCAATGAGCCAAGATCGCGTCACTGCACTCCAGCCTGGGCAACAGAGCGAGACTCCATCTCAAAAAAAAAAAAAAAAATAGTTAACCCAAAACTTCCATTGCCCACCACACATCACTCCCCACTGTTAATTATGGAAGCCTGGAGGCAGCCCAGCTCCCCTCTGAGACCCACTGAGCACTCAGGTGACAATTTCTCAGGAGCTGACAGGTGCCTGGCCTCAGACCAAGCAAGCAGCGTGAGTCCTGGGGCCGAGACCCTGCAGACCACCGAGGGAGCCTGGGAAGCAGACTCACCGAGGCAGCCGCACGCTGGTTATACGGCCGGGTGCCCCTCAGGGATGTCAGGTCAACTGCTGCAGAGCAGGCGATGAAGGCGGTGATGTAGAGAACGGTGGCGCTGATGTTAAAGATCATTAACTGCAGGACATGGGGGTAGGGAGTGGGGAGAGAAAAGGCTTAAGACACAAAGAGAGGCTGGGCATGGTGGAATCACACCTGTCATTCCAGCACTTTGGGAGGCTGAAGTGGAAGGATCGCTTGAGCCCAGGAGTTAGAGACCAGCCTGGGGAACATAGGTAGGCCCCATCTCCACAAAAAATAAAAAAGGTAGCCAGGCATGGTGGCGCACGCATGTGATCTCAGCTCCTTGGGAGGCTGAGATGGGAGGGTCACCTGGTGCCACGAGTTGGAGGCTGCAGTGAGCCATGATCACACCACTGCACTCCAGCCTGGGTGACAGAGTGAGATCCTGTCTCAAAAAAAAGACACACAGGAGACCAACAGTTGGGGCCTCTTTGTTCCCACTGGCACACCCCTTGAGTAGCCACTGGAAGGGGACGCAAACACCTGGGTCTTTCCCACCAACAGGGCCTCAAGAGGCCGTGGTTTCCAGGGGTCAGCCTATCAAGCCCTGGTCCCCAGGAAGCCTGCTAAGCAGGGAGCATGAATACACCTGAGGCTGGGGAAGGGGAATGACAGGAAGGCCTCAGTGATGGGGTAGGGGCCGTGCCAAACCCATTCCTCACAGAAAGAGGCCAGTCCATTACCCATCTCTTTGTACCAGCTAAAGAAACACAGGCCACTCCTCCAAGTGTGGCCCAGGGCCAAGCCCAGGCCATCCCTGGTACCACTGCAAGGTTTGGCTCTGTGGCCAGTCCTGGGGCTGGGCCTCACATCCCTCTCTGCCTCCAGGGGGAAGAATCTTTGTCTACCTTTTGGCCACATCCTAAGCTCGAGGCTCTAAGCAAATGCCAGGGTCAGAACCAGGAGGACCAGGAGGACCAGATATTCCCAGCTGGATACAGAACCAGACTGGCAGGAAGGGGCCCTCCCTCTGCTGACAACCAGGCCCCAATCCCTCATCTCAAACGCTTGGCCCCAGGAGCCCATTTACAGTCTTCAAACGCATGGCTCTCAAACATTCATTCAGTTTGTCCAATATACCTTTTAAAAATTACCAACATTATAAAATTAGATTTCATGAAAACCTGAAAACTTCATGTAAAAATTTCGTATTAAAAAAATCTTGGCCAGGTGCAGTGCCTCATGCCCGTAATCCCAGCACTTTGGGAGGCCGAAGGCAGGCAGATCACTTGAGGTCAGGAGTTAGAGACCAGCCTGGCCAACATGGTGAAACCTCGTCTCCAATAAAAACACAAAAATTAGCCAAGAGTGATGGTGAATGCCTGTAATCCCAGCAACACAGGAGGCTGAGGCGGGAGAATCACTTGAACCCAGGAGGCAGAGGTTGCAGTGAGCTAAGATTACGCCACTGCACTCCAGCCTGAGCGACAGAGTGAGTGAGACTCTGTCTAAAAAAAAAAAAAAAAGAAATCTTAAGATATCAAAAGATTCTGCGCCAAGGGGGTTGCACTCCCACTAGCAACAGATGAAGTGAGTAGAGGCAGCTTACGCTGGGCAGATGGATGCTGGCTTCTCCAGGGTCCCTCCTGACCCAATTCACTCACATATCTTGCCTGGATCCTGTAGGGGTCTGCAGCCCCCATGCCAGAAAATCCCAAATTGGCCATGCTAATCCAGCCTTCTCTAGATGCAATTAAGCCCTCTCTGCCCCATTCGTTGAGGGTCCAGAAGCACAAGAAGCAATGCCCTGCCATCGTGGCAGAAAGGAGCCTCCTTCCATTAACAGCCACGGCTGGAGCCCCAGATCCGCACCTAAGAGACACACAGGCTTTTATCTCCAAGATTTCTCTGTTAGAGGCTCCTGGGACATGAGGGAGGGGTGGACCCTGAGCCCGGAAATCAGGGTGCCGCCTCCTTGCTGCAAAATCTTCCCTGCAAGCCCAGCGACCCCTGCAAACGCTGCCTGTTTCTGCCAGGGACGTCAAGATCTAACAAACCCATTCTGTCTTGAGGATGACTCACGTTTCCTCGGTTTAAAAAGTCATTGAATTCCAAACAATGCTGCCTAGTCCCAGCCTTGCTTGTCTTACAATCATGTGCCTTTCTCGCCTCTCTTCTCACTGAAAGCCTCAGACCCCAGCTGCAGGGGTTTTCCGGGTCAGAGGAAAAAAAAAAAACCAGCAGCTTTCTGTGTGTCTGGCCAGGGTACTTCCCATGACCGCTCTCAGCCTTGTGTCCTGGGAAGACTGTCCTGGGGCAAACCTGGGGAGACCAGCCTCTCCCAGGCCTCAGAGCCTCACCTGCAAGCAGCCGGGTGCCCGAGCTTGTCCTGCACACTTGAGGCCCTGGCCTAGGCAACATCTGACAGCTTGCCCCCAGCCTCCAGCCACAGGGCTGCCTGCCTGGGCCCGCTAGAATCTCACAAACCCACACAACACAGGCACAAATTCTGACCACCCGGAGAAGGAAAATTTTTTTTTTTTGGAGGTGGAGTCTTGCTCTGTCACCCAGGCTGGAGTACAATGGCGCGATCTCAGCTCACTGCAACCTCTGCCTCCTGGGTTCAAGCAATTCTCCTGTCTCAGCCACCTGAGTAGCTGGGACTAGAGGGGTGCACCACCACAGCTGGCTAATTTTTGTATTTTTTGTAGAGATGGGGTTTCACCATATTGGTCAGGCTGGTCTCAAACTCCTAACCTCAGGTGATCCACCCGCCTCAGCCTCCCAAAGTACTGGGATTACAGGTGTGAGCCACCACACCCAGCCGGGAAAAATATTTTTAAGATTCCAAATGGCCTCTTATAAATCTACTCAACAGCCCCTCACTTCTACTCTCCTCCTGGGACAAAGTCAAGCCTGTGTCCTTCCTGGCTCATGGTTCCCCAAAAAACCGTACACCTAGGCTGGGCATGGTGGCTCACTCCTGTACTCCCAGAACTTTGGGAGGCCAAAGTGGGAGACCTGCTTGGGCCCAGGAGTTCAAGACCAGCCTAAAGTGAGACACCCTCCTCTACAAAAAAAAAAAAAAAATTAGCAGGGCATGGTGGCACGTGCCTATAGTCCTAGCTACTGGGGAGGCTGAGATGGGAGGATCACCTGAGCTCAGGGCTTCAAGACTGCAGTGAGTCATTATCAAGCCACTGCACTCCAGTCTGTACATAGTGAGACACTGTTTTGAAGGAAAAATAGAAAAACTGGACCCCTGAACCATCAATCCTTACCTCCACCCCTGGCTCTGCAGACCAGCTTAGATCAGTGAGGATGTCAGGAGACCCCCTATACCCTGCCACTTCTTTTAGGGAAAGTCACGTCCTGTCATAGCCACTTCCAGTACCCCCACCCAGACTCACCACCAGTGGCCAGGGCACCATGTACAACTTCATGTGCAGCTGAAACAGGTAGAGAATGAAGAGGATGATTGTCACCAGCCAGAGGAAGACAGCGACGAACATCACCCAGCCATAGGCCGGGTACAGGTGGTACGGGGTGTCCGCAATCAGCGCCCACACCAGCAGCCCCAGCACCTAGGAGGGTCAGACAGGGCAGGGTCGGCCAGAGATGCGGTTTCATTTCTCATCTAGCTAAGAAATATTGGCCAGGCACAGTGGCTCATGCCTGTAATGTCAGCACTTTGGGAACCCACGGTGTGATAATCGCTGGAGGCCAGGAGTTCAAGACCAGCCTGGGCAACAGAACAAGTCCCCATCTCTACAGAAAAATTAAGGCCGGGTGCAGTGGCTCATACCTGTAATCCCAGCATTTTGGGAGGCTGAGGTGGGCGGATCACCTGAGGTCAGGAGTTCGAGACCAGCCTGGCCAACATGGTGAAAGCCTGTCTCTACTAAAAATACAAAAATTAGCCGGGCGTGGTGGTGCGTGCCTGTTATCCCAGCTGCTTGGGAGGCTGAGGCAGGAGAATTGCTTGAACCTGGGAGGCAGAGGTTGCAGTGAGCTGAGATCACGCCACTGCACTCCAGCCTGGGTGACAAAAGCGAAAATCCATTTCAAATAAATAAATAATAGTCAGCCAGGTATGGCGGTGTGCACCTGTGGTCCCAACTACTCAGGAGGCTGAAGTGGAGGATCACATGGGCCCAGGAGTTAGAAGCTGCAGTGAGCCATGATCATGCCACCACAAGCCAACCTCAGAGACAGAGTGAAATTGTCTCAAAAACAGAAAAAATTCAAAAAAGGAATGTTGATTTGGCTCATGCGGTACACCACTGTACTGGGGCCCTGACCTGTACTCACACTCCTCTTCCAGGTCTCAGCTGAGATGTCAGGTGCTCCAGGACACCCCTACACCTCCAGCCTGCATCCCAGAGCCCTTGTCAGTGCTCACAGGGCCCCCCAGGCACCCACCATCCAGGGCCACAATTGTTCCCTGCCCCAGACTGCGAGCTCCACGAGGGAACGGCCGTGGCTGTCTCACAGCTGCGTCCCCACACCCAGCACAGGACCTAGGCCCTGCCAGGGGCTCAGTAAAAGCTGCTGAAAGAAAGTTCAAGTCACCACAGTCCCAGAGGCAGGAAGACAACAGCCCTGTGTCCTCCCTCCCAGCTGGGCCCAGCAGAGAACATCACAAGGGCCTCTGCCTGACACCCCACGTCTCTGGCTCTCCCAGATGCCCTTCTATACTGGTATTGCCATCTCACAGGTGAAACTGGGCCTCCAGGAAGCCAAGGGGCCTACCTGTCATGCCGTTCCCACGTGGCAGGATGGGCCCGACCATCCCAGCAGAGCATGGGTAGTGGCTAACAGCATGGACTCTGGAGCCCAGCTGCCTGGCTTCAATCCCGGCTCTCCTTACCAGTTGTGTGGCCTTGGGCAAGTGTATAATCACCCTTGCTTATCAAATGAGTATAATGATCATTCCTACCTCGTAGAGCTACTGTGAGGACCCACAAGTTCATGTACATAAATGACTGCAACAGAAGTGTTTTTTTTATTATTATTCCACAAGTCCAAGGTAGACTGCACAGGCCCCAGTCCTCACAGCCACAGAGAATTCTCTGTAGGCAGGTTTGTCGACTCACCATGCAGACTGTCTCTGGTGCGGGCCAGCAAAGGGCCAGCAGGGGCAGGGCCCAGGGAGCTCCTGGAGGCCCCCCAGAGGCACCTCGGATGTGGCCATCCTGGGCCTCCCCAGTCCCTCCTACCCACCCCCACTTTTCCATGAGGGCACTCTCTGGAATCCCTGGCCACAGAGAGGACACAAGGGTCTAGCTTTGGAGAAAGGCTCCATTGCCAATGAAGACACACAGAAGTGTCCTCTTTTTCCCCTGGTCAGCACCCAGGTACATGGCACCAAGGCTGCGGAGTGACCTTGCCACCAGCCCAAGGACAAGTCAGTGGGATCAGAGAAGCGGTTCCGGAGCAGGGCCCTCCTCTGGCTGCTAGGCTTTGGAGACAGAAAGTCCTGGCTGCTTCCAGGAGCTGAGGGGTGCCGCCAGCCCCTAGAGGACCTGAGGGCCCCAGGCCCAGAGCACAGCTAGAGCTGGGGTGCCTGCCAGGCACCCCACCCAAAAGCACCCTCGCTGAGGACCAGAAGGGAAGCTCCTGCATGGATCCCTGCAGAAGCCAGGGACAAGACTGGGGCGCGCCTGTAGCTGAGCTGGCCCAGGGAGCCCTCAGCCCTCACAATCCTCCTTCCTCCACCTCCTCCCCATCCCCCAAGGGTCTGGCTCAGGAAGGGTGTGGCCCAATGGGGAAGTGGCAGGTGGGGTCTGGAGCTTGGAATTCAAAAGCCGTGTGGCTGTGTGACACTGACCGAGTACCTTCCCTGCTCTCCGAGGAAGATTCTGGGTTTTGTTCATTGCTATATCTTCAGTGCCCAACAGTGCCTGACACATAATATACGCGAAATACACAATGTGCTTAGGAGCTAACAATCCTATTCATCCGTGACAGAGATCAGAACTCTGCACAGGTGCTGTGTATTAAAAGAGGAAGCCGGATGGCCAGGCGCGGTGTCTCACGCCTGTAATCCCAGCACTTTGGGAGGCCGAGACAGGCGGATCACGAGGTCAGGAGATCAAGACCATCCTGGCTAACACGGTGAAACCCCATCTCTACTAAAAACACAAAAAATTAGCCGGGCGAGGTGGCAGGCGCCTGTAGTCCCAGCTACTCGGGTGGCTGAACCAGGACAATGGCGTGAACCCGGGAGGCGGAGCTTGCAGTCAGCCGAGAGATCGTGCCACTGCGCTCCAGCACTCCAGCCTGGGCGTCAAGCAAGACTCCGTCTCAAAAGGAGGCTGAGGCAGGAGAATGGCGTGAACCCGGGAGGCGGAGCTTGCAGTGAGCTGAGATCCGGCCACTGCACTCCAGCCTGGGCGACAGAGCAAGACTCCGTCTCAAAAAAAAAAAAAAAAAAAGAGGAAGCGGGGGGGCTGGGTGTGGTGGCTCATGCCTGTAATCCCAGCATTTGGGGAGGCCAAGGTAGGAGGATTGCTTGAGCCCAGGTGTTCAAAACCCCATCCTGGGCAATATACAGGGAGCCCATCTCTACCAAATAATTTAAAAATTAGCCAGGTGTGGTGGTGGTGTGCCTGTGGTCTCAGCTACTCGGGAGGCTGAGGGGGGAGGACCGCTTGAACCTGGGAGGTTGAGGCTACAGTGAGCCATGACTGTGCCACTGTACTCCAGCCTGAGCAACAGCAAGACTCTCAAAATAAACTAAAATAAATAAAATTAAAATTAAGTAAAATTAAAATTAAATTAACAAAATAATAAGAAGCAGGTGTCCATCTGTGAATTGCCCCTGGCCTTGCCCCGCCCCCCAACCCAAGTAAGGGGCTCAGCCCAAAGTAGGAGGCCCAGGGAAAGTGTCCCTCTCTCCAAGGCTCAGCAACTGCTCCTCCCCACACTGGGGTGAAGCTCCAGGGACCCATCCCCCCCACACACAGCACCCTGCCCGCCTCTCCCCTACACACAGCACCCTGCCTGCCTCTTCCCTACACACAGCACCCTGCCCTCCTCTCCCACACACACAGCACCCTGCCAGCCTCTGCTGCCCGTCAGCACTCTCCTTTCACCGCCACAAGCAGGCCAGGTAAGGGTAGGGAGGTGAGGAAGCCAGGGCGGAGCCGCACACTGCTGTCACACACCAAGCTGGGGGCAGAGCCCTTACCAGTGTGGACCCAGGGCAAGATGTCTCACAACAGCCACACCTGGAGAGGCCACGAACCCCCAGAGCCGGGGAGGAGGCCAGTGTTCTGAAGGAGAACAAACACTTCAGGCAGCACGCCTCTGTCCCTTCTCCAGGTGAGAACTGGGCGTGTCCTGGATAAACAATTATTTTTTCATTGAAAGCCAGTTCTTTATGGGACTCTGCTGCCACTGTGTTGCCTGCTTCCAAGTAACTAAAGGAAAGTCAGAAAATGCAATGGACCAAAAATCAAGAAAAGACCAATTCAGGTTTCCACTATCATACGCCTATCAATCACCTGTCCCATGACTCACAGCCTAGGCCACAATAGCCCCTCAATGCCCTCCCACTCTGTGCCAGACACGTCTCATTGATTTCTCCATCACCAGACCCTCCTCAAATGTTCTGTTTGTTATCCCCATCTTCCAAAGGGAATCTCAGGAGGCGATGTGCCTGTGGTGACTGTGGGTAAATGATAGGGCAGGAGGCTGGGTGCAGTGGCTCACATCTGTAATCCCAGCACTTTGGGAGGCTGAGGTGGGTGGATTACTTGAGCTCAGGAGTTCGAGACCAGCCTGGGCAACATGGGAAAACCCCATCTCTACCAAAAATATAACATTTAGCTGGGCATAGTGGCATGTGCCTGTGGTCCTAGATACTTGGGAGGCTGAGGTGGGAGGATCAATGGAGCCCGGGAAGTCAAGGCTGCAGTGAGCTATGATCGCACCACTGTACTCCAGCCTGGGTGACAGAGACCCTATCTCAAAAAATAAATAAAAATTTTAAAAGGATAGGGAAGGGCAGGAACCCAGATCTGTGCTTCCTTGGAACCTGCGCTACTATGAGTTATTTAGTGAAGCGTGAAAAATGAGGACACTTCGGCTGGCTCCAAGAGCTAGGCTGGGCTGGGCACCCAGGCTCCCTCCGTCCCTGCCCTGCCCTGCCCTGTGCTCTAGCCCCACCCCTGGTTTCCAGATCAGCGAACGCAGCGTCCAGATGAAGCTGGAGGATAAGCAGTGGGAATTTCTGGCGTTCTTCTGGCTGTGCTGCCTGGCTCTGTGCCTGGGGAGCCGCCTCGGTTTCTGCCCTAGAACAAGGAAGGTTCTTTCCTGTATTTGAACCACACAGACTGGTTTCTCCTGGTCCCTGAGCTCCCAGCCCAGTCCCCCCAGAGAGACCCTGCTCAGGACAGGGCACCCAACACAGGCCTCACTGTGGGCATCTCTCTGGGTTCATACATTTAACAAATGTCTATGGAGAAGGGGAATGGGGGTGGCAACGGGGTCATGGTTGCAATTCTGGATAAGGGGCCAAGAAAGATCTCACCGGGAAGGTGATGATAGGCAAAAACCCAGGGAGGTGACGGAGGGGCAGGGAGGGTGCCATGTGAGTATCTGGGAACAGAACTCTATGCCTTCACCTCTGGGCCCTGTAGGTCTCTTTCTCTTGCTTACGTGTTCATCTGTCCCCGAGTTTCTCTGGAGGTGTCTACACCAACATCTAAGTGTCTCTCCCCTACACACACAGGAAAACCACATCCTCCCCTCCTTCCTAGCTCTCTGAGGTCCCTGCCATGCCTCCCCAGACAGGTCCTGCAGATAAACAAAGGGAACTGTCTGGAAATCTCAAGGGCACAGGGCCTTTTTTTTTTTGCTTTTCTGAAAACCTGAAGAATTCGGATTAGGAACTTTTTTTTATATATGAAGACTACAGTGTCAAAAAGGACCTTTGCATCTTCAAAGAATTTCCAAACAACTGGGTAACGAAGAGATGTTTTTGTTAAAACCACCTGCAGGATCAGAGAGAAGATTCATCACAAATGCCTGACCAAGAGGCACTCCTCACTCCAGCGAAACCCTGTTATTACAGTTTTCCCAGAAGCTGCCAACACTGACAGCCAGACAGGCCAGGTTCCTGCAGGGCGTGTGCCCTTCAATGACTCTAAGGGAAGTTTTTTCTCATCTCTTGTTGTGGTTTGCAATGTGTTCCCCAAAATATGTTCAAGTTCTAACCCCTAGTACCTGGGAATGTGGCCTTATCTGAAAACAGGGTCTGGCCAGGCCTGGTGGCTCAAACCTGTAATTCCTGCACTTTGGGAGCCTGAGGCGCGTGGATCAGTTAAGGACAGGAGTTCGAGACCAGCTTGGCCAATATGGAGTAACCCATCTCTAGTAAAAATACAAAAATTATCTGGGCATGGTGGCGGGTGTCTGTAGTCCCAGCTACTCAGGAGGCTGAGGCAGGAGAATCACTTGAACCCAGGAGGCGGAGGTTGCAGTGAACTGAGATCACACCACTGTACTCCAGCCTGGGGGACGGAGCAGGACTCTGTCTCAAAAACAAAACAAAACAAAACAAGGCCTGGCGCAGTGGCTCACGCCTGTAATCTCAGCACTTTGGGAGGCTGACGCAGGCGGATCACCTGAGGTCAGGAGTTCAAGACCAGCCTGGCCAACATGGTGAAACCCCGCCTCTACCAAAAATACAAAAAATTAGCCAGGCATGGTGGCACGCACCTGTAATCCCAGCTATGTGAGAGGCTGAGACAGGAGAATTGCTCGAACCCAGGAGACAGAGGTTGCAGTGAGCCGAGATCATGCCACTGCACTCCAGCCTGGGCGACAAGAGCAAAACTCCGTCTCAAAAAAAAAAAAAAAGAAAGAAAAAAAAGAAAACAGTGTTTGCAGACATGCTCAAATTAGGGGGGGTTATACTGGATTGGGGGCATCTCTAATCCAATGACCAGTGTCCTTATAAGAGAAATGTGAACACAGAGGCCACAGGGGTAGACTGCCATGTGAAGACAGAGGCAGAGATGAGAGTGATGCATTTGTAAGCCAAGGCACACAAAGGCTTGCTGGTCACCACCAGAAGCCAGGAGGGGGACATGGCACAGACTCTCCCTCAGAAACCCCAGAAGAAAGCAACCCTGCCAACACCTTGATCTCAGTAACTGAGACAATACATTTCTGCCTCCCTGTTTGTGGAACTTTGTTACGGCAGCCCCAGAAAACGAATAGGTTTTTCTCAGCTGCTCTCTGAATCTGTGAATGGGTGTCATAATCTTGTTCACCTGAGTGACACTGGCATCGGTTCTGTTGGAGGGGTGGTGTATCGACCCCTTGAGTTCACGCTCTGACCCTGCCAACTTTACCAGCTGTGTGACCTCAGGCAAGTAGCTTAGCCTCTCTGTGCCTTAGTCTTCATCTTCCTTCATCTTCAAATGTGTCTACCGCCTAGGGTGGTTTGGTTTGGTTTGGTTTTTGAGACAGGGTCTCACTTCGTCACCCAGGCTGGAGTGCAGTGGCACTACTGCAGCTCACTGCAGCCTCGACCTCCTGGGCTCAAGCGATCCTCCCACCTCATCCTCCCGAGTAGCTGGGACTACAGACATGCATCACCACACCTAGCTATCTTTAATTTTTGTAGAGGTGGGGTCTCCCTGTGTTGCCCAGGCTAGCCTAGAACTCCTAGGCTTAACCAATCCTCCTGCCTGGGCCCTGTGGTAGTTTTGAAGAGGGTACTTAGGCCGGCAACCAGCATAGGCTTAATATTCAACATGGCCAGGTGTCATGATCACCCTGAGGGGTTAAGAACATGGCTTTTCAAGTCAGCACCCTGGGCCTACTTTCCTGCATTCGCCATGGTGTGTGCGGCTCCTCAGGAGTGTGAGGCCTCACTGAGAGAATGACGGTATCCACATTCAAGTACGAGGCACAGCCCAGGCACAGATAAGGACCCACGCCCGTGCCAGACCCACCCACCTGACAGATAAGGCAGTGGTGCTCCCACAGGAGGCCTCAGAAATCCAGCCCGCCCTCAGATCTCCCTTGGAGCTGCACTCTCTCAGCTCCTCAGAGGCTGAGGGGCCTTGGGCAGACCCCTTCACCCCTTGGCACAGTGGAAGCAGGGAGGTTTGGCTCACTGATCTCTGAGATTCCCCACGGCCTGAGGTTAACAGTCCTGAACATGGGCCTCCTCCAGGGGCCCCAAAGGGAGGGGTTCGACCAACCCTATTGGCACTGAGCTAACTGTCATGCAAAGACAGTCACCCCAACTCTTTTCACTCTCCTCACTTCCGGGGTAGCGTCAGACCTTTGTGGGCTCACTGTGTGGCCTTGGGGGAGTCACCTAACCTTTCTGGTCTGCTTCCTCATCTGACAAGTGAGGGAATTAGGGTATGGGGGCCCTAGGGAGACACCTGGTCACCTCACAGGTGTGTCATACATATGAACCTATGTGAAAGAAAATGTTAAAAGCCATAGCAGTCATGAGCAGTAGTGAAGGCTGTGAGACAGTCCGGGGCTGGGGGAGGGAAATCCCAGAGAGGGGAGCCATGAGGCAGGAAGGCAGCCGGGGCCTGGAGGACACTCCAAGGCTTAAGCTCAGCAGCTGCCAGGGCTGGCAGGTCACAGGAATGACTACAGTGGGCTGGGGAGTCCCTGGAGTGGCTGCTGGGAATGCAGGCCTGGGGTGACCAAAGTTTCTAATTTTTCAAGAGACACTAGAAGTCTGGATTTTATGTGCAAATCAGCTATTTATTTATTTATTTATTTATTTGATGGAGTCTCACTTTGTTGCCCAGGCTGGAGTGCAGTGACGCAATCTTGGCTCACTGGAACCTCTGCCTCCTGGGTTCAACTCATTCTCCTGCCTCAACCTCCTAAGTAGCGGGGATTACAGGTGTGCGCCACCACCATGCCCAGCTAATTTTTGTATTTTTGGTAGAGACAGGGTTTCACCATATTGGCCAGGCTGGTCTCAAACTCCTGACCTCAGGTGATCCACCTGCCTTGGCCTCCCAAAGTGCTGGGATTATAGGCGTGAGCCACCGCACCTGGCAAAAATCAGTTTTTTAAACATAGGTGACTGAACCAAAGGTTTTAGAAACAATGTGATGGCCAAACGGGCCAAGGCAGCGAATCCTTCCATGGCCCCCGAGTCCATCCGCAGTCGCTGAGTCTATCCACAACCCCCTTTTCTAGCCCCCGAGTCCTTTACTGGCCCCCGAGTCCTTGCCTGGCCCCTAAGTCCTTCCCTGGCCCCCGAGTCCATCCCCAGCCCCCGAGTCCATCTCCAACCCCCGAGTCCATCCCCAGCCCCTGAGTCCTTCCACAGCCCCCGAGTCCTTCCACAGCCCCCGAGTCCTTCCCCCACCCCCAAGTCCATCCATGGCCCCCGAGTGCTTTCCAGGCCCCTGAGTCCTTCTCCAGCTCCAGCCTCTCTCTCCCCACTGCTCCATCCAGGAAACGCACACAGGGTGGCAAAGTAAACTCTTTCTGGGGTCCCCCTCACTGAGGACACATCTGGGCAAGCCAAGGACACTCAGAACTCAGCCTGGCCAGGCTCGGCCCCCACCCCCGCTCTGGCCCTTCTCTCTACAGTGAAAGGGACTTTATGGGGACAAAAAGCCACCCATTGTATCACACGAGACAAAGGGGCAGGGGACAGAGGCTCCGGGCGCCTGAGCTGGCCACAACACAGCCACACACCACCCCCTGCCTGTGCGAAGGGGAGGGCACCTTGGAATTCCCGTGCCACGCACTCCAGCATTCGAGGATCCTAGAGTCATCCCTGCTCTCCAGGAAGGCGACAGCAGACTCGGAACCCAGCCCCAGATCCACTAGACCTGGGCAGTACTGAACAGCCCTAAGCTCTCTTTTGTCATAGGAAAAATGGGGATGTAAGTCACCAAACAGAGTCATTCAGTCATTAAACAAACTGTGCCAGGCGCTGTTTTAGGCCCTGGGAACACAGTGGGGAGCCTGGCAGCCAGGGTCCCCACCCCAGGCCACAACCACCCCACCCCCACCTCCCGCATGGGCCCTGCTTCCTGGGGCTATGGCAGGAGGACGATGCTGGAGGTGAGGGCTCAGACCTGGTCCTCCTCCAAGGCATGCATCGTATCATCTGTTATTTCTGAGTCCTGGGTCTCAGAGCAGAGAGCACTTCAATGCCAAAGGCAGAAGAGGTTGCAGCACACGTACCCCGGTGGCTGAGCCACCCCTAGAACCCCAGCAAGGTCCTGCAGCCCCCACGTGTACTTGCAGCCAAGGAGCCACTACCACTGCATCCTTGCTGTGAGGTCTCCCCTTAGGGCTTTAGAAAAGTCTTCCCAGCTGGGCATGGTGGCTCACACCTGTAATTCTAGCATTTGGGAGGTCGAGGCAGGTGGATCACCTGAGGTCAGGAGTTCCAGACCAGCCTGGCTAACATGGTGAAACCCCATCTCACCTAAAAATACAAAAAAATTAGATGGGCATGATGGCAGGCACCTGTAATCCCAGCTACTTGGGAGGCTGAGGCAGGAGAATTGCTTGAACCTGGATGGCAGAGGTTGCAGTGAGCCAAGATCGCACCATTGCACTCCAGCCTGGGCAACAAGAACAAAACTCCGTCTCAAAAAAAAGAAAGAAAAGAAAAAACGTCTTCCCAACTTGAACTCAAACTGCCCCCTACTTATTCCTACCCCATTCCCATTCTGCTCTCTGGTCAGACCAAGCAGGTCCTCCCTCCACAGGCAGGCCTCAGGTGTGTGAAGGCAGGTGGGGGCCTCTTGAGTGACACTCCAAGGCCCTCTCTGGCTCCCAGAGCAGGTGGCAGCACTCGCAGGTGGGATCTCAGAAACTCAGAGCTCCCTGCCTGCAGGTCCCCTTCTCTGCTTCCTCCCTCCTTCCCAGGGTCTCCTAGGCCTACTCCACAAAGCCTACCCGAGCCTCCCCAGCACCCAGGCCCCTCCAGCTACACAGAGCGTTCCCAGGAAGGCCTTACCCTCCTTGTAAAGTCCCAGGTGGAGCCCTGCATTCATTCCCTCCAATCCTCGACCCCGCAACTACCTTGCCAGGCCCCTGATGTTCATGTCACCCAGAACATCAGTGCCAGCAGTGGGTGTAGAACCAGCGTCGCAGGAAGTCCAGGAAGAGAGGAAGACCCTCACTTTAGCACCCCCCATTCCTCCAGCAGGCCAAGACCAGGGTACACAGGGCTGGTGAAGCTCTATATGCTCCCAACAGCAGCTGGTTCTTTCTCTGGAGGGGCCGATGGAAGGATGAGGTGGCCTTGGGGTGCTGAGACTATAAACTTCTTGTTATCCCAGTTGCCCTGGGTTCGAGCTGTGCCACTGCCCCCTCTCAGCTCTGGCCTCAAGAGCAGTAATGCTCTCTTCAAATAAAGTAGTCTCCAGGGGAGTGTCCCCACATCCTGGGTGACAGGGGAAGGGGAGCTCATACCTGCAAACCCAGCACTTTAGGAGGCTGAGGTAGGAGGAACGCTTGAGCCCAGGAATTTGAGACCAGCCTGAGCAACATAAGCAAGATCCCCATCTCTAAAACAAAACAAAACAAAACAAAACAAAACAAAACAAAAAAATTAGCCAATTAGCCAGGCATTGTGGCACATGCCTGTGGTCCCAGCTACTTGGGAGGCTGAGGCAGGAGGATCATGTGAGCCCAGGAGGTCGAGGCTGCAGTGAGCCATGATCACACTACTGCACTCCAGCCTGGGTGACAGAGTGAGACCCTGTCTCAAAAAAAAGTTGGGGGGTGGGCGCTGGACACAGTGGCTCACGCCTATAATCCCAGCACTTTGTGTGGCTGAGGTGGGCGGATCATGAGATCAGGAGATCGAGACCATCCTGGCTAACATGGTGAAACCCCATCTCTACTAAAAAATACAAAAAATTAGCAGGGCGTGGTGGCGGGCACCTGTAGTCCTAGCTACTCGGGAGGCTGAGAATGGCATGAACTCGGGAGGCGGAGCTTGCAGTGAGCTGAGATAGCACCACTGCACTCCAGCCTGGGGGACAGAGCGAGACTCCGTCTCAAAAAAAAAAAAGAGGCCGGGCGCGGTGGCTCAAGCCTGTAATCCCAGCACTTTGGGAGGCCGAGACGGGTGGATCGCGAGGTCAGGAGATCGAGACCAACCTAGCTAACACGGCGAAACCCTGTCTCTACTAAAAAATACAAAAACCTAGCCGGGCGAGTTGGCGGGCGCCTGTAGTCCCAGCTACTTGGGAGGCTGAGGCAGGAGAATGGCGTAAACCCGGGAGGCGGAGCTTGCAGTGAGCTGAGATCCGGCCACTGCACTCCAGCCTGGGCGACAGAGCGAGACTCCGTCTCAAAAAAAAAAAAAAAAGAAAAAAGAAAAAAAAAAAAAAGTTAGGGGGACAGTGTTCCCATCCTGCCACCCTCACACAGAGTGGCAGATGTGAAAAAGCTCATCTGGTATCTGACCCCAGCCCCAAATAAAAGCTGGAACATCCCAGAACAGGCCTGGGTCTGTTCCCTAGCAGCTCAGGCTTTGGGCTCTGCCTCACCTTTGACCTGTCTCCCTGCCCACAACTCCCTGTGAGACCCTGGGGTACCACCCTGGCCTCTCCCCATTGGACAAACAGGAGGGACCAATCCAGCCCTTTGGGAGGCTGAGGCAGGCAGATCACCTGAGGTCAGGAGTTCGAGGCCAGCCCGGCCAACATGGTGAAACCCTGTCTCTACTAAAAATATAAAAATTAGCTGGACATCGTGGCTCATGCCTGTAATCCCAGCACTTTGGAGGGCTGAGGCAGCAGATCACCTGAGGTCAGGAGTTCAAGACCAGCTTGGCCAACATGGTAAAACCCCATCTCTACTAAAAATACAAAAATTAGCCGGGCATGGTGGTGCATGCCTGTTATCCCAGCTGCTTGGGAGGCTGAGGCAGGAGAATTGCTTGAACCTGGAAGGCAGAGGTTTCAGTGAGCCAAGATCGCGCCATTGCACTCCAGCCTGGGCAACAAGAACAAAACTCTGTCTCAAAAAAAAAAAAAGAAAGAGAAATGAAAATGATACTACATTGACCTATCATTTTGGTCTATTAGATTGGGGCACATCCAGAAGTGTGTTAAATCACCATGTTGGGAGGCTGTGGGAACAGGAACCTTCCAGGAGGCATGCTGTTGCGGGCAGGAAGGGTGTGACCTCTCCAGAAGGCTGGCAATCTACATCACAATCCCAAATGCACATACCCCCCCACCCAGTAGTCCCACTTCTGGAAACGTATCATACAGATGCACTTGGTGGCATTTCTTGCAGCAGGGTGCGCAACAGCAAAGGAATGGAAAACCCAAAGTGTCGGTCAACAAAGGGACTGACCACACAGTCACACCACAGCTGCATCATGGAACACTACAGAAGCCACAAAGAAAGAAGCAATTGCACTCCACACACTGAGACAAAAGGACCCCCAAGATTCATTTTTTAAGTGTAAAAGAAAAAGTGCAGAAGGATGTGGCTAGACTATATATCTTGGGGAGAGTATAGAAACTGAGGAGAGACAGGAATCTAGAGCCACATTTGCATAGATCTCCTTAAAGAAAGTCTTAAAATGGGATATAGGAAACTGAGAGTGGGCATGAAGGAATCAACTTTAACCAAAAAGGAACAGAGATTTTTCACTGTACTCTTTCCCACTTTATTTTATTCTCGAGCATTGTAAATACATTACCTATTAAAAAAATTAGGGGCTGGGTGCGGTGGCTCATGCCTATAATCCCAGCACTTTGGGAGGCCAAGGCGGGCGGATCACATGAGATCAGGAGTTTGAGACCAGCCTGGCCAACATGGCGAAACCCCATCTCCACTAAAGATATAAAAATTAGCCAGGCTACGGTGGCATGTGCCTGTAATCCCAGCTCCTTAAGAGGCTGAGACAGAAGAATCGCTTGAACCCAGGAGGCAGAGCGCTTGCAGTGAGCCGAGATCACATCACTGCACTTCAGGCTGGGTGACAGAGCAAGACCTTGTCTCAAACAAAAAAAATAAAGAAAAAGAAAAAGAAAATTAGGTAAATAAAGGTATGAAAAAAATGGACACAGCTTGCCGTGCGCTCATACAGAATATCCCTAGGTGTATTTCCGTGGGGGAAAAGCATGGCTTGGTGCATGCACAGAGAGCACCCATCTGTGGTTAAGTGAGGATATGGGTTTTATGTAGAAATATGCATCCACTCACCCTGGAATGAGACACATGGCATGTGGTTGCCTGGGGTGAGGGCAGCTGTGGGGCGTGGTCAGTCAGGGATGAGCGTGATTGCATTTTCATGATTACCCTTTCTACCATTGGAGTGCTTTGTATTATGTCTCTGTAATTTTTTTTTTTTTTTTTTTGAGACAGAGTCTTGCTGTGTCGCCCAGGCTGGAGTGCAGTGGCGCGATCTCGGCTCACTGCAAGCTCCGCCTCCCAGGTTCCCGCCATTCTCCCGCCTCAGCCTCCGAGTAGCTGGGACTACAGGCGCCCCCACCGCGCCCGGCTAGTTTTTTTTGTATTTTTAGTAGAGACGGGGTTTCACCGTGTTAGCCAGGAGGGTCTCGATCTCCTGACCTCCTGATCCACCCGCCTCGGCCTCCCAAAGTGCTGGGATTACAGGCTTGAGCCACCGCGCCCGGCTTCTCTGTAATTTTTTTCAAAGAATAAAACAATTCCATCAGTAGAGAAACAGCTAAATGAGCAGAGGCTACTGGGACACTGTGGGTTACTCCAGAACAGTTTACAAGGAAGGAAGACAAGTCTCAGAACATGAAGAGTGGCGGGGCGCTGTGGCTCATGCCTGTAATCCCAGCACTTTGAGAGGCTGAGACAGGCGGATCACCTGAGGTCAGGAGTTCGAGACCAGCCTGGCCAACATGATAAAACCCCCGTCTCTACTAAAAATACAAAAATTAGTTGGGTGAGGTGGCAGGCACCTGTAGTCTCAGCTACTCGGGAGGCTGAGACAGGAGAATCGCTTGAACCCGGGAGGCAGAGGTTGCAGTGAGCGGAGATTACACCACTGCACTCCAGCCTGGACGACAGAGCACATGAAGAGCTCTCAGATGCACTGAGTATGAGAAAAGCAACTTGCTGAACAAAGGATACAGAATAAAACCATCAATGTTTTCAAAAATGTACAGGAAAAAAGACTAGAAACACCCCAAATAGTTGTCCCCTTAGGGACAGAGGTGGGTAATCCAACTACAGCTTTAGGGTAATCTGTACAGGTTTTTATTTTGTGAGGAGAATGTATTCATATATTCAAAATGTAATTACAAATTAATTCCCAAACACTCAATATTTCCCCCGTGGCAGTAAGTGGGGAGTGTCGGGGGAATTAACAATACAAGGCATTTATTGCTCTGTGCAGCAGAGCTGGGTTGGATGAAGATACTGGGCATGCAGAGCCTGGCATGCTGTACTAAAAAGACTGAACCACCCACAAATCTCAGTGCTAAGGGAGGCCCTGCGAGTCTCAGACATTGCAATCCCAGTGTGACCAAGCCCTGCTCACACCTCTCTCAGACTCCAACAATCTCATCTAGGCAGCCCCTTCCTGGAGACCAGAGCTGACTTTCAGTCCCTGCCCTGCCCTCCATCTGCAGAGGAGCTGGTCTGCCTCCTGGGGCTGGAGACAGAGCCGGTATCACCATAAGGAAGAACTTTCCAACACTCCCAAGTACCCAAGGATGGAGCAGGGAGCCTTAAGAAGAACTGAACTCTCTGCCTCTGGAAGCATGCAAGTTCATGTTGGAGATGCTGCAAAGGGACCTCTTATGCTTGCATAAGAACCCGCGGATCCTATAACCCTGTGAATCCAAACTGTCCTTCATTCCCACATACAGGGCTAGGCTAGCTCTTTGCAGGCATGATCTAGATCCTGCCACCACCATCTGACAGACAAGGAAGTGAGGCTCAGGGAAATTCGGGAATTCCCCCACGATCACGCAGCCAGAAAGGAACAGAGCCAGTTGAACCCAAGGCTCTCAGCGTCCAGGCCTGTGTTCCCATCAACACTCTCCATGCCACCCCATAGATCATGGAGATCTAGGGAGATCTAGGGAGATGGAAGATCAGGGAGATCTAGGGAGATCTAGGGAGATCTAGGGAGATGGAATTGTTTTATTCTTTGAAAAAAATTACAGAGACATAATACAAAGCACTCCAATGGTAGAAAGGGTAATCATGAAAATGCAATCTCGCTCATCCCTGACTGACCACACCCCACAGCTGCCCTCACCCACATGCCATGTGTCTCATTCCAGGGTGAGTGGGTGCATATTTCTACATAAAACCCATATCCTCACTTAACCACAGATGGGTGCTCTCTGTGCATGCGCCAAGCCATGCTTTTCCCCCACGGCAATATACCTAGGGATATTCTGTATGAGCGCACGGCAAGCTGTGTCCATTTTTTTCATACCTTTATTTACCTAATTTCTTTTTCTTTATTTTTATTTTTTTGTTTGAGACAAGGTCTTGCTCTGTCACCCAGCCTGGAGAGCAGTGATGTGATCTCAGCTCACTGCAAGGACTCTGCCTCCTGGATTCAAGCGATTCTCCTTCCTCAGCCTTCTCTTCTGTTTTTTGTTGTTGTTGTTGTTGTTGTTGTTATTGTTAAGAGTAGAGGGCTGGGTGCAGTGGCTCACACCTGTGAGCACTTTGGGAGGCCAAGGCAGATGGATTGCTGGAGCCCAGGAGTTAGAGACCAGTCTGGGCACCATGATGAAATCCCATCTTTACAAAAAATATAAAAACTTAGCCAGGCATTGTGGCATGTACCTGTAGTCCCAGATACTCAGGAGGCCTGAGGTGGGAGGATCGCCTGAGCCTGGGAGGTTGAGGTTGCAGTGAGCTGTGATCACACTACTACACTCCAGCCTGGGTGACAGAGCAAGACCTTGTCTTGAGGAAAAAAAAAAAGTAGGGGTCTTGCTCTGTCACCCAGGCTAGAGTGTAGTGACGTGATCAAGGCTTACTGCAGCCTCAAACTCTGAGGCTCAAGCAATCTTCCTGTCTCAGCCTCCCAAGTAACTGGAACTACAGGCATGTGCCACCCTGCCACCTGCCCATAGGTGAGGTTTTGATCTGTTATTCACCTAAGTGGGAATTGTGTGGCCACCCCCAATCCCAGGAGGTGGGGCAAAATGGAAGGACAGAAGGTACCAAACCAAATGGCCTTACTGCCACAGGGCATTCACACAGCTTCCACGTCCTGGGCCTCAAGGGCGCCTACTGACTGACAGGTCTCTGTACAAGCTCTGGTCTGTCCTGATCCTCCTTCTCCCTTCCTATGGCAGGAAGCCCTCTCTGATGGCCTTGGCCCCTGATGAGTCTCCCTTCCTGAAGTCCCCCTTTTCCCACTCCAAAGCACTCTAGAACTTCACACCCCCAAAATAAACAAGATGAGGATTAGCTAGAGTCAGGTTTTGGATTTCCAGATCAAAGTGCAAAGCCAAGCTGTCACTCTATCCTGTGTGACCTTGGACAAGTTCCTCACCCTCTCTGAGCCTATTTACTTATTAATAAATCCAGATAAGATCATCCTTCTCCCCACAGCTTGGGGAGGCTTGAAAAAATAAGAGATGGGCACCTAATAGCAATACTTTATACTCATTGTAAAAAGGCTTTGGGAGCTCCCCTTAAGCAAATAACCACGCCTTCTGCATTCTTCCACCTGAGTCACACAAAAATGTATAGCACTGAGGCCTTTTTTTTTTTAACCAAAAGAGTTGTCTGTAAATCAAACTTGCATGCCTTGTGACATGAATCCATTGGTCAGAAAAAATAAAATAAAAAAAACAAAGACCTGCCTCCTTTTTTAGAGGCTATCTGCATAGATTCTTCGTTTCCCTTTTTGCCTAGGCTGCTAGGAAGTTCAACAAAGAATCAACAGCCTCAAACTTGCTGCAAGTCAATTCTCCCCTCCACACTGCCAGCTTTTTTTTTTTTTTTTTTTTTTTTTTTTTGAGACGGAGTCTCGCTCTGTCACCCAAGCTGGAGTGCAGTGGCCGGATCTCAGCTCACTGCAATCTCCGCCTCCCGGGTTCACGCCATTCTCCTGCCTCAGCCTCCCGAGTAGCTGGGACTACAGGCGCCCGCCACCTCGCCCGGCTAGTTTTTTGTACTTTTTAGTAGAGACGGGGTTTCACCGTGTTAGCCAGGATGGTCTCGATCTCCTGACCTTGTGATCCGCCCGCCTCGGCCTCCCAAAGTGCTGGGATTACAGGCTTGAGCCACCGCGCCCGGCCGACACTGCCAGCTTTTAAAGACACATTGCTTTAACTCTTCTGTCTTATGTGATTTAATATCATATTCCATTTGGTGTTCTTTCTGAATTTACAAGGAATAAGGATAGTGATAAATCAATGAACACCACCAGACATCTGTAAAGAATACTGAGGTTGGTTCTTCAGGACACATTCTGATACTGAATGAAAAGTATATCTCCTTCTCCAGGAGCTGGGGGCTTTTCTACCCACCTCTCCTTCCTCCCAGCACACCAGGAACATTCATCAAATCCTGGGAAACAGAGGGGTCTGATGGGGAATTAGCTTCCATCTTCTCATTTATTTCCTGCTCCATGCAGCCTTCTTCGATCCCTCCGAGAGAAGCACATCCTCTGGGCACCTCTCTCACTGACCAAGAGCTCCTGGAAAGTGGGCACTGGGCCTGGGGTCCCCACCACTCCCTCCATGACAAACCCTGGGAAGGTAGCAGCAAAGCCCCATGTGGTCATTAAGACCATGGGCCAGAAAAGTCAGAAAAATCACTCCTGTGGAGGAGGGCTGTGAGATCTTGGGCAAAGAAATGACCTCTGAGCCTCAGTTTCCTTACCTGTAAAATGGGGCCGACTAAGAGGATCTAAAGCCCTTGGCAAAGGGCCTGAGCCTAGTGCTGGCCTGATAGATGGGAGCTACGATGGCTTCCCAGCAGATGGCGGTGACTGTTGGATGAACGCCCACATACCCCATTTCAGACCCAGTAGAACTATCTGTTGCCAGAGAAACAGCTCAGGATGCAGCTTCTCCAACAAGCAGATTTCTCTTTTTTTTTTTTTTTTTTTTTTTTGAGACGGAGTCTCACTCTGTCGCCCAGGCTGGAGTGCAGTGGCGTGATCTCAGCTCACTGCAAGCTCCGCCTCCCGGCTTCATGCCATTCTCCTGCCTCAGCCTCCCCAGTAGCTGGGACTACAGGTGCCTGCCACCACACCTGGCTAATTTTTTGTATTTTTAGTAGAGATGGGGTTTCACCACGTTAGCCAGGATGGTTTCGATCTCCTGCGTTGTGATCCGCCCACCTCGGCCTCCCAAAGTGCTGGGATTACAGGCGTGAGCCACCACACCTGGCCCCAACAAGCAGATTTCTAAGGCACTAAAATGTGCAGGTCATTTTCAGAACTCTGATGGGAGACCCTCATCCTCCCAAAGGCACTGCAGGTAGGGGGCAAAAGGAGCCCACTTCCCTCACACCCAGTCCCTGAGAGTCAAGAGACCCAAGTGCCAAGCTCTATTATAGGACTCCTGGTGAGTCCTTCTACCTAGACCTCAATGTCTACATTTATGTAATGGGACCCAGATGCTCAGGGCTGGATTGCTCAGCCCACAAGGGATGCGCCCCCGCCCCCCAATCAGGAACACAAGCCTTCTCTAGAAGCTACCAAGACCCTTGCAGCCCACAGCAACATCCTTCTCTTACTCCAATGCCTTCCACTCCCCCTATTGTTAGTCTCTTTCTTTCTTTTCTTTTTTTTTTTTGAGACAAAGTCTCATCCACCCAGGCTGGAGTGCAGTGGTGCGATCAAAGTCACTGTAGCCTCAAACTCTCAGGCACAAGGGGTCCTCCTACCTCAGCCTCCCAAGTAGCTGAGACCACAGGTGCACGCCACCATGCCTGGCTATTTTTTTTTTTTCCTTTTTTTGTAAAGACAGGGTCTCAATATGTTGTCCAGGCTGGTCTTGAACTTCTGGCCACAAGCAATCCTCCTGTCCGTCAGGGGCCAGCCTCAGGATCTCCTTTACCAGGTATGCTGAGGGATCCCTCACAGGGATCTTGCTGGTCATCATCCTGCACCCAGCAAGATTCCTCTTCTGTTCCAAAACCTCTTAAGGTCACCAACAGACCCTAGACCCTGTAGCTTGCAGAGATGACACAAGGCCCTTGGCTTCTGTCCACATCAGAAACAAGTGCTTCAACTCCAGCACCATCAACCTGTTGGCTACTCCCTGCAAATTAATTCAACTTTCTCATCACTACATCTTGGCTCACACTGTTCCCTGCCCTTGGAACATCCTTTCCCTGCCTCTGCCTCAGATTTCAGTGAAGTCTCTGCTCAAAAACCACCTCCTCCAAGAAGCCTTCCTGGTCGTGGAATTGCTCTCCTCCTCCTCTGCCCTTTTGCACCACTTCTCACACCCACCTGGCCCAGCAGCTGCTCATGGCTGTGCCCCTCACAACCATCTCAGAGGCGAGCACTCCAGCAGTGGCGGGGTCAGTGGCTCTCCCCATCTGCAGAATTAAATGATTCCAGGAACTAGACCTCTTTCCTCAGAAGATAGAATCTTCTCCCCCACCCAACAAAAGAGAAACAAACAAAAAACTCTGGGAGAAGAGTTAAAAATGTAGATTTCTGGCTATACTTCCTGAGATTCAAATTCCAATTGCACATTTTTTCCGGGGGTGGAGTCCAATAATCTAAATTTTAAACAAACCCGCCAGGATGATTAAGAGGCTGCGGAGGGGGCCCACAGAGCCCTGAGAAATCCTGAAATGAGATAGCACTGACCCAGGTGGAGGTGGGCCCGCACCTGGAGAGGTCAGCGGAGGGAGACTGGACCTCAGCCCAGGGTCTGGCACCAAAGCGACCACTCTGCCCTCCAGCTCGGGCCTGGCAGCCCTGCTAGCACCCAGCAGTAGGAGACAGTGGGAAATCTCCACTCGCTGGATTGCAAAGGAAAATAGGTCCCGGCGCAACTCCAAATCCACCGAGTCCTCTGAAAATGTATCAGGCCCTCACCCACCCAGGGCACCCACCCAGCTTCCAGACCCTCACGAAAGGGTGGCAGAAGCAGCAGCTAACATCCGGTCCTGTGGCTGGGAGTGGAGGATGTTCCCATGGGTCCGCCTCAGTTGGGGTCTGTACAGGGCTCTGGGAGAGAGTAGGAGTCTTGCCCCTGGCTACCCACAAACCCCTCCCTCCAGCGCAGGGTGCGATATCTAGGCCCCGTGGGGCTGGCCAAACCGGCTGAAACCTGGCGGGTCACCCAGAGAAAGCTAGAAGAGCCCGGCTCCTGCGCGGGCGCCCACAGTTTAGTACCTGAGTGTGCGTGTTGGGGAGTCGGATGTGCCCTCTAGATTAGATGAGGAATGTTCTGGGGTGCGGCCACGCGGAGCCGCTGGGAGCAGAAGGTGGTTAGAGTGGACTTTACCTCAGACTAGGTTCCGTGGAGGGCTGGGGGCACTGTTCGGGCAGAAAGTGGGGTGAAAAAGAGAAAGGAGGGAAGGGAAGGGTGGGAAGGGTTGGGGGGTTGTGCGCAGTGACTGTGGCTCCAGTGGGGGCCTCTCTGTGGCCGCTGGTAACCACCTTGGAGGGGGCACGATGGGGCACGGGCAGTGGGCACTCTGTACACGGTGCACAGAGTAGGGACGGCCCTACTCTGTAGGGACACTCGCAGGGACGGCCACAGGGGAGTCTCGTGGTGAGAGGGTTGCAGGGCCATCTTGAGGGCGTCCGTGCGGGAAGCGTCCTAGGGGTACGCGCAGCGCTTCGGTGAGCGTGTGAGCCCGGGTGGGGAGCGCAAGGTTCGCGAAGAATGAACGCAGCGCCGGAGTCCCTCACCCATTCCGGCCGAACCGGGAGCCCCCGGCCAGCCCAGTGGGCCCGCGCGCGCTCTCACCAGCTGCAGCAGCATGAGCGCCCCAAGGCTGGAGCGCACGAAGCCCAGGTCCGGGCGCAGCGCCGACACCGAGACTCCCGCGCCCTGCGCAGGACTGCTGGTCCGCGTGCTCACTTTCGACGGGAACTCGGCCATGGCGGCTCCGCTTGCCTCCCGAGGTCGCTCCGGCCGCCGTCGCCGCCCCTCCAGCGGTGGGTGCCGGCTCCCGCGCCGCTCTTCCCCGAGGTTCCCGATCCCGGTGTTGCTCCCGGAGCTGCAGGAGGCGTCGGGGCCTGGAGCCTGGGGCGCCAGGTGCGGCCGAGATCCCGGCCCCGCCCCCGCCACCAGGGCCGCCCCCTTAACCCTTTGCTCGCCGCCGCCGCTCCAGCCGCGACAGGTTCGTGGGCAGCCGCGTCCACTCCCGGGACCAGTAAACAACCCCGGGTCCGTGAATCGGCTCCGCCAGCACCAGCCTAGACCGCTTCGCCGGCCTTCCCCGGGGCAAATCGCCCAAGCCGTGGTGGCTTCCGCGCCTAGGGATAAACTGGTGATGGCTTACGGGGGACACCGCTCTCCCAGGCGCTTCCTGCGCGCTGTGCACCTTCGGCCTAGGCCCTGCGCAGCGACTCTTGGAGAGTCCCGGGGGGCTGGATGCAGTGGCTCCTGCCTCTGATCCAAGCACTTTGGGAGGCTAAGGTGAAAGGATAACTTCAGGCCAAGAGTTCGAGACCAGCCTGGGTAACACAGTAAGACCCCTGTCTGTATTTTTTTTTCTTGTTTTCCCTTTTGAGACAGATTCTCTCTCTGTCGCCCAGGCTAGAGTGTAGTGGCGCAATCACGGCTCACTGCAACCTCCACTTCCCAGGTTCAAGCGATTCTCCTGCCTTAGCCTCCGGAGTAGCTGGGACTACAGGCGCTTGGCTAATTTTTTTTTTTTTTTTTTTTTTTTTTTTTTTTTTTTTTATTTTTAGTAGAGACAGAGTTTCACCATATTGGCCAGGCTGGTCTGGAACTTCTGACCTCATGATCCGCCCACCTCGGCCTCCCAAAGTGCTGGGATTACAGGCGTGAGCCACCGCGCCCGGCCCCCTTTCTGTATTTTATAGAAGAGTATCCCAGGAGACCCAGCTCGGGGAAGGGGAGGGTCTGGGTAAGCAGTGGGTGCGCAGGAGAAGGGGGAGGTCCTTTTCTGCCTATTAATGCAGTTTTCACTTCTGAACATATTTTATATAACTCAGATGATCGCGGAGCCTCAGTTTCCTCGTCTGTAATATAGATATGAAGGAAACTTAACCTCACAGAGCGTTGTAGGAAGTAAATGAAATATTCTGTAGAGAGTTCCTGACCGCGTGAGGAAGGAGGGGCCACTCAGAAGGTGGGAGGTCATATCGAGGTTACAGTTTCATTGCCACACATGCACCCTAAAATCCTTACACATACACACACACACACACACACACACCCCTTGAGCCTAGAGGTTTGCACAGATTGGTCATTCATGCATTCATCAACCAATGTTTGCTGAACACCCACTACATGCCAAGCCCTGTGAATACAGCAGGAAACGAACTAGACAAGGCCTTCTTGGCTCCCACATTTTTTTTCCCCAAATACCCACACTTCAAGGAGAGCCACTTAAAAAATTGTTTTTAATTGACATGTAATATTAGGTTGGTGCAAAAGTTATTATGGTTTTTTGCATTTAAAAGTAATAGCAAAAACCGCAATTACTTTTGCAGCAACCTATTATTGTACCTAAATGTGGGGTACCATGTGATGTTTTGGTACCTGTGTACATTGTGTAAAAAATCAAATCAAGGTACTTAGTATATCCATCACCTCATACATTTCTGGCTTCTTTGGGATGAGAACATTCAAAATCCCCACTTCTAGCTACTGTATTTTGAAATATACAATACTAGGGCCAGGTGCGGTGGCTCACGCCTATAATCCCAGCACTTTGGGAAGCCAAAGTGGGCAGATCACCAAAGGTCATGAGTTCGAGACCATCCTGGCCAACATGGCTAAACCCTGTCTCTACAAAAATATAAAAATTGGCCGGGCGCGGTGGCTCAAGCCTGTAATCCCAGCACTTTGGGAGGCCGAGACGGGCGGATCACGAGGTCAGGAGATCGAGACCATCCTGGCTAACATGGTGAAACCCCGTCTCTACTAAAAAAATACAAAAAACTAGCCGGGCGAGGTGGCGGGTGCCTGTAGTCCTAGCTACTCGGGAGGCTGAGGCAGGAGAATGGCGTAAACCCGGGAGGCAGAGCTTGCAGTGAGCTGAGATCCGGCCACTGCGCTCCAGCCTGGGCGACAGAGTGAGACTCCGTCTCAAAAACAAAAATATAAAAATTTAGCCAGGCATGATGGCGGGTGCCTGTAGTCCCAGCTACTCGGGAGGCTGAGGCAGGAGAATCACTTGAACCTGGGGAGGTTGCAGTGAGCCGAGATCGTGCCACTGTGCTCCAGCCTGGGTGACAGAACAGGACTCCATCTAAAAAAAAAAAAAAAGAAAAGTGCAATATTGGTATTTTTTACTTTTCACTTTTATTTATTTTGAGGTGAGGTCTCACTCTGTCACCCAGGCTGGAGGGCAGTGGCATGATCATAGCTTACTGCAGCCTCCAACCCCCAGGCTCAAGCGATCTTCTCACCTCAGCCTCCCTAGTAGCTAAGACTACAGGTGCACACCACCGAGTCCAGCTAATTTTTTTTTTTTTTTTTTTTTTTGAGATGGAGTCTTGCTGGAATTACAGGCTTGAGCCACCATGCCCGGCTAACTTTTTGTATCTGTAGTAGAGACTGGGTTTCACCATGTTGGCCAGGCTGGTCTTGAACTCCTGACCTCGTGATCTGCCCATCTCGGCCTCCCAAAGTGGTGGGATTACAGGCGTAAGCCACCGAGCCCAGTCCCAACTAAGTTTTTAAAAATTTTTTGTAGAGATGGGGTCTCACTATGTTGCCCAGACTGGTTTCACACTCCTGGCCTCAAGTGATCCACCTGCCTTGACCTCCCAAAGTGCTGGAATTACAAGTGTGAGCCACCATGCCCAGTCCTAACTGTAACTTTGTACCTGTTAACCAACCTGTCTCTATCCTCCTGCTACACCCCAGCCTCCTGTAACCACTATTCTACTCTACTATGAGATCAATTTATTTATTTATTTATTTATTTATTTATTTATTTATTTATTTATTTATTTATTTGAGATGGCGTTTTGCTCTTGTTGCCCAGGCTGGAGTGCAGTGGCGCGACCTCGGCTCACTGCAACCTCCGCCTCCCAGGTTCAAGCGATTCTCTTGCCTCAGCCTTCTGAGTAGCTGGGATAACAGGCGCCCACCAGCACACCCAGCTCATTTTTTTGTAATTTTAGTAGAGGCGGGGTTTCACCATGCTCGCCAGACTGGTCTCAAACTCCTGAAATCAGGTGATCCGCCCGCCTCGGCCTCCCAAAGTGCTGGGATTATAGGCATGAGCCACTGCACCTGGCCGAGATCAACTTCTTTATTTCATTCCACATATACGAGAGACCATGTGGTGTTTGTCTTTCTATGCATGGCTTATTTTACTCTCATGATGTCCTCCAGGTTCATCTGTGTTGCCACAAATGACAGGATTTCAGTCGTTGGATCCCACTGTCTGATGGGGATGAGAAGTAATAAACCAGGGAGGAATAATACTTTCAGATAGTGACAAATTCTGTGACTAAAGTAAAATGGGGGAATGTGACACAGAGTCACCCACAGGTGATTTCTGGGTTAAGGTGGTCAAGAAAGACCTGTGGGAAGAGGTGACATTTATGCAGAGACCCAAATCATGAGTAGGGGCTAGCCTTGGGAAATCTGGGGGAAGAATTTAATAAGTGCAGGAGCCCTGAGGCTGGACCAGTTTTGAGAACAGGGAAAGGTCCTTGGTGGGGCTAGAGCCAAGTGAGTAAGGGTGAGATTGGCAACATGGGCCAGGGCCGGTTCACACAGGGCTATTTAGAGGGTTGTATTAGTGCCCTGTGGCTGCTATAAGTTGCCATGAACTTGGTGACTTAAAACAACAGAAATGTGGCCAGGCATGGTGGCTCACGCGTGTAATCCCAGCACTTTGGGAGGCTGAGGCAGGCAGATCACCTGAGGTCAGGAGTTAGAGACCAGCCTGGCCAACATGGCGAAACCCTGTTTCTACTACAAATACAAAAAATTAGTTGGGCATGGTGGTGCATGCCTGTAATCCCAGCTACTTGGGAGGAGGCTGAGGCAGGAGAATCACTTGAACCTGGGAGGCAGAGGTTGCAGTGAGCCGAGATCGAGCCATTGCACTCCAGCTTTGGCAACGAGAGTGAAATTGTCTCAAAAAAAAAGAAAGAAAGGGAAGGGAGGGGAGGGGAGGGGAGGGGAGGGGAGGGGAGGGGAGGGGAGGGGAAGGGAAGGGAAGGGAAGGGAAGGGAAGGGAAGGGAAGGGAAGAAAAGAAAAGAAAAACCAGAAATTTACTCTCCCATAGTTCTGGAGGCCAGAAGTCTGAAATCAGCTTCACTGAGCCAAAATCTTCCA
Source organism: Rhinopithecus roxellana (assembly GCF_007565055.1). Classification (NCBI taxonomy): domain Eukaryota; kingdom Metazoa; phylum Chordata; class Mammalia; order Primates; family Cercopithecidae; genus Rhinopithecus; species Rhinopithecus roxellana. Next base: position 42,210,423 of record NC_044568.1, on the reverse strand, counting down.
AAATTTGGGAAGAGCCAAAATCAGTTGTCCCAAGGGTCATGCTCCCTTTGCAGGGTCTAGAGGAGAATCCCATCCTTGTTCTTCCAACCCTGGTGGGGGCTGCTGGCATTCCTCAACCTATGACTGCATTGGCCGTGTCTCTGCCTCCTACTTCACATGGCCTCCTCCTCTTCTGTATGTATAACATCTTTGTCTGCCTCTCTTATAAGGACACTTATGATTGGGTTAGGGCCACCCAGATAGATACTCCAGGATAGTCTTCCCCAAATAAAGAATCTTAATTTGAGACTGGGCGTGGTGGCTCATGCCTGTAAACCTAGCACTTTGGGAGGCCAAGACAGGAGGATGGGTTTGGCTCAGGAGTTCGAGACCAGCCTGGGCAACATAGCAAAGACCCCGTCTCTAGAAAAAAAAAAAAAAAATTGACCGGGTGTGGTGGTGCACACCTGTGGTCCCAGCTACTCAGGAGGCTGAGGTAGGAGGATTGCTTAAGCCCCAGGAGGTTGAGGCTACAGTGAGTCATGTTTTTGCCTCTGCATGTTTTTGCACTCTGCAAGGTGACAGAGCAAGATCCTGTTTCAAAAGAAAAAAAAAAAGAAAAGGAATCTTAATGTAATCACTTAATCTGTAAAGACCTTATTACTTTATAAGGTAAGATGGACAGGTTCCAAGAATTAGGATCTGTTTTGTTCGTTTGTTTGTTTGAGACAGGGTCTCACTCTGTTGCCCAGGCTGGAGTGCAGTGGTGCCATCTCGGCTCACTACACCTTCCGCCTCCATGGTTCAGGCAATCCTCCTGCCTCAGCCTCCTGAATAGCTGGAACCACAGGTCCTTGAGCCACCATGACTGGCTATTTTTTGTATTTTTTGTAAAGACTGGGTTTCACCATGATGCCCAGCTGGTCTCGAACTTGAGTTCAGGCAATCCTCCTGCCTTGACCTCCCAAAGTGCATAAGCCACTTATATCTTTTAGTGGCCGTTATACAGCCTACCGCAATGATGGAGAAGGGCTAACATTTTATTTTAAGGCCTGGAGTGTTTTGTTTTGTTTTGTTTTTTTAGATGGAGTCTCGCTCTGTCGCCCATGCTGGAGTGCAGTGGCACGATCTTGGCTTACTGCAAGCTCTGCCTTCCGGGTTCACGCCATTCTCCTGCCTCAGCCTTAGCCTCAGCCTCCAGAGTAGCTGGGACTACAGGCACCCGCCACCACGCCTGGCTAATTTTTTGTATTTTTAGTAGAGATGGGGTTTCCGTGTTAGCCAGGATGGTCTCGATCTCCTGACCTCGTGATCTGCCTGCTTTGGCCTTCCAAAGTGCTGGGATTATAGGCGTGAGCCACCGCGCCCGGCCAAGGCCTGGAGTGTTTTAATCAGGTGAGAGACAAGCTCTGATGAACACTTTAAAAATATCATTGGTTGATGCTGACTTAACCCTTTACTCACTCAACAGGATGTTCAACCCCTTCCCCTCAATGCACCTGAGACCCTTCCCCTGTCCCAGCACCCCACTTGCAGTAGGTACTCTGGAAATGAGAAGTGCTTCTTGGTAGCTGCAAAATTGTTACTGAGAGACCAGCCTCTCTGCAGACCAGTCCAAGTGCAGAACAAAGCTCGGGTGAGCCCTTAATTTTATTATGACACAGAAAACAAAAAGATTATTGTTTCTGAGGCAGATTCTAAAACAGTAGGGTGTTTTTGTTTTGGTTTTGGTTTGGATTTTGTGTGTGTGTGTGTGTGTGTTTTTTTGTTAATCCCACTTTCATTCCTTTCAAATGGCAGCAAGCAAGACTGAATCACTCCACTGTTTTTCACTTTGACATTTTCTTCCAAACAAACTTCAGTCGACCCCTAGTCAGAAATAGTGGGAAGGAACCTGTCCCCAGACTGGAACCAGCTGCCCACCCACAGTCTCCTCTGGCGCCATGGGGTCCTGGATTCTTAGGATGGGGTTGGGGGACAGACAGCCTGTCTACGGCCAGGACTGGCCTCCCCTTCCCAGGCTCTGAGTAGCCATCTCCACACAGGATACCTGCAGTACATGTCTTGCCTCAGTTTTCTTCAGTTCTACAATGTTCCCTATTCTGACCAAATCCCCACTGGGTACTGGGCCTGCCCAGCTGTGGTCCCAGCTACTCAGCTACTCAGCAGTAGGGGTTCAGCACGAAGCAGATGGTTAGTGTGTGCCTTGGGAGTCCCAGGCCCTGGGTACAGAGCTGTGAGCTGTGATGAGGGCCCCCACCTTCAAGGAGACTAGTGGGGGAGACAGTCTAGATGTACAAACCCACCAAGAAATAGCAACTCACCAATAGTGATGATGCCACCACAGAAAAAGAGCAGGATGCCAGGGGAGAGAGTAATTCTGAGGATTGGGGGTTGTCATTTAGATAACTGGGTCAAGGAAGGTCTAAACATTTTAGCAGAGACATGGAGGATGAACAAGAATCAGACAGGAGAATAACATTGCAGGCAGGGAAAACTACCTTCTGTGCAAAGGCCCTGAGTCAGGGAAGACTTTGAGATCTTTGAGGAAGGACAGAAGACTAAGAGTTGGGAAGACAGGGAGAGATGAGGTTCAAGAGGCAGCCAAGGGTCAGATCACCTGGGTCTTAAACCACTGAAGGATTTACACTATTAGATTTACAGTTGTTGTTGTAGCCGGGTGCGGTGACTCACACCTGTAATCCCAGCACTTTGGGAGGCTGAGGCGGGGGGTAATTGCTTTGAGCTCAGGAGTTTGAGACCAGCCTGGCCAACCTGGTGAAACCCTGTCTCTACTAATAGAAAAAAAATAGCCGGGTGTGGTGGTGCATGCCTGTAATCCCAGCTACTTGGGAGGCTGAGGCAGGAGAATCACTTGAACCTGGGAGGGGGAGGTTGCAGTGAGCTAAGACTGCACCATTGCACTCCAGCCCGGGCAACAAGAACGAAACTCCGTCTCAAAAAAACCAAAAACAAAAAAACGACAATTGTTGTTGAGACAGGGTCTCACTCTGATGCCTAGGCTGGAGTGCAATCGTGTGATCATGTCTCACTGCAGTCTTGACCTCCTGGGCTCGAGCAATCCTCCCAGTTTAACTTCCCCAGTAGCTAGGACTATAGGCATGCACCACCACACCCAGTTAATTATTTTATTTTATTTTTATTTTTAATTTATTTTTACTATTTGTTTTTGAGATGGAGTCTCGCTCTGTCACCCAGGCTGAAGTGCAATGGCGCTATCTCAGCTCACTGCAACTTCCGCCTCCCAGGTTCAAGCGATTCTCCTGCCTCAGGCTCCAGAGTAGCTGGGACTATAGGCGCCCACCACCATGCCTGGCTAATTTTTTGTATTTTCAGTAGAGACAGGGTTTCACCGTGTTAGCCAGGATGGTCTTGATCTCCTGACCTCGTGATCCGCCCACCTTGGCGCCCTAATTTTTTTATTTTTTGTAGAGACGGGGGGGGGGGTCTCGCTGTATTGCCCAGGATGGTCTCGAACTCCTGGCCTCAGGGAATCATCCTGCCTTGGCCTCCCAAAGAGCTGAGAGCACAGACATGAGCCATTACGCCCTGCCTGATTTACAATTTTAAGAAATTCACAGAAAGGTTCCCGTGGGGGTTCATCTAACAGCTTCCAGAAGCCAACTTCCATGAGTTGCTGATTGCAGTCAACGAATATTGATTGAGTACTTTTCCAACTGGCCGTATGCTTGGTGCTGTGGGAGTGGCTCCTGTTTTTTTTTTTTAATGCATTTTATTGTGTATATATAAGATATACAATATGTTATAAGATACATATACAGTAAAATGGTTACTGTAGTGAAACAAACTAACATATCCATCATCTCACATGGCTACCCATTTTCCTCCCTGTGGCAAGAGCAGCTATAATCTACTCATTTAGCAAAGATCCTGAATACAACACAATGTTATTAACTATAACCCTCGGCCGGGCGCGCGGTGGCTCACGCCTGTAATCCCAGCACTTTGGGAGGCCGAGGCGGGTGGATCATGAGGTCAGGAGATCGAGACCATCCTGGCTAACACGGTGAAACCCCGTCTCTACTAAAAATACAAAAAATTAGCTGGGCGTGGTGGCGGGCACCTGTAGTCCCAGCTACTCGGGAGGCTGAGACAGGAGAATGGCGTGAACCCGGGAGGCAGAGCTTGCAGTGAGCCGAGATCCTGCCACTGTACTCCAGCCTGGGCGATAGAGTGAGACTCCATCTCAAAAAAGAAAAAAAATAAACAAAAAAACTATAACCCTCATACTGTGCATTAGATCTTTCCACTTCTTCATCCTACATGTTTGCCACTCTGTACCCTTTGAGCTACATCTCCCCATTTCCTAGTTAGTTTTGAGGGCTTTTTTTTTTTTTTTTTTTTCCTGAGACGGAGTCTCTCTCTGTCGCCCAGGCTCAAGGCTCGAGTGCAGTAGTGTGATCTTGGCTCACTGCAAGCTCCGCCTCCTGGGTTCAAGCCTTTCTCCTGCCTGGGACTATAGGCACCCGCCACCATGCCTGGCTAATTTTTTGTATTTTTAGTAGAGACGGGTTTTCACTGTGTTAGCCAGGATCGTCTCAATCTCCTGACCTCGTTATCTGCCTGCCGTGGCTTTCCAAAGTGCTGGGATTATAGGCGTGAACCACCCACCCGGCAAGATCTAGCTTTTGTGCTCAGTATCTGGGTGTTGACCTCCAAACCCTTGGAATATCATATCTGATAGCCATTGTTTAGGGTGGAGCTGGCCACACCCGATAGTCTAACAATGTGGTTTAGCATGGGGTCTGGCTGCAGCAGGTCACCAAACAGTGTGGCTTAGGGTGGAGGCTTTGGGATGCAAGATATGGACCCACATAGCTGGACCTTAGGAAGAGCTGGAGTCTGAGATTTGCTGCCCGGGCAATCAACCCTGCCTGCATGATGGGACCTCAATGAAGACTCTAGAAACCAAGACAGTGAGTTTACTAGGGTGGCAATAGTCTGCGTATTGTCACACATTGATGCTGGGAAAGTAACGCTGTCCCTGATTCCACAGGGAGAGGATAATGGAGGTTCCAGGTTTGGAACTTTCCTGGCCCCTCCCTATACACCATTTCCCTCGGCTGGTTTTAATTTGTATCCTTCAGCTGTAATAAACTGCAGCTGTGGTTATACAGCTTTCAGTGAGTTCCGTGAGTCCTGGCTGATTATGGAACCGAAGGATGGTGAACCGAAGGATGGTTTGGGGAAACCCCTGAACTCTGTCATTGTGTGAGCAGTGTCACTCAGCCACCTTGTTTATGCTTTTCTTTCTTTTCTTTCTTTCTTTCTTTTTTTTTTTTTTTTTTCTGAGACGGAGTCTGTCCCCTAGGCTGGAGTGCAGTGGTGCGATCTCAGCTCACTGCAACCTTCGCCCCCGCTGGGGTTCAAGCGATTCTCCTGCCTTGGCTTCCCAAGTAGTTGGGACTACAGGGCTGCACCACCACACCCAGCTACTTTTTGTATTTTTAGTAGAGACAGGGTCTCCCTGTGTTACCCAGATTGGTCTTGAACTCCAGGGCTCAGTGATTTGCTCCCCTCGGCCTCCCAAAGTGCTGGGATTATAGGTGTGATCCACCAAGCTCAGCCCGGTCAACTTGTTTTACTTGAAACAGGCTGGGTGTGATGGTTTGTGCCTATAATCCCAATCCCAACACTCTGGGAGGCGGAGGCCAGTGATGGTGAGGGCATGATTTGAGGCTAGAAGTTCGACACAGCCTGGGCAACAGAGTGAGACTCTGTCTCTATTTTTTCAAAAGCAAAATAAAATAATTATATATATATGTGTGTGTATGTGTGTGTGTGTGTATATAATTTCTCAAATATATATATATATATATTTGAGATGGAGTCTCTATCGCCCAGGCTGGAGTGTAGTGGCGTGGTCCCAGCTCACTGCATCCTCTGCCTCCTGGATTCAAGGGATTCTCCCACCTCAGCTTCCCAAGTAGCTGGGACTACAGGTGTGTGCCACCATGCCTGGCTAATTTTTGTATTTTTAGGAAAGACGGGGGGGGGGGGTTTCACCTTGTTGGCCAGGCTGGTCTCGAACTCCTGACCTCAGGTGATCAACCCACCTTGACCTCCCAAAGTGCTGGGATTACAGGTGTGAACCACCTTGCCCAGCCAAATAATATTTTTAAAAAGATATTGCATTTTCCAGTGGCTGGGCGCGGTGGCTCACGCCTGTAATCCAGCACTTTGGGAGGCCGAAGCAGGCGGATCACGAGGCCACGAGATCGAGACCATCCTGGCTAACACAGTGAAACCACGTCTCTACTAAAAATACAAAAATCAGCCGGGTGTGGTGGTGGGCACCTGTAGTCCCAGCTACTTGGGAGGCTGAGGCAGGAAAATGGCATGAACCCAGGAGGCGGAGCTTGCAGTGAGCCGAGATCGTGCCACTGCACTCCAACCTGGGTCTCAAAAAAAAAAAAGAAAAAGAATCAATGTTTGGCCAGGTGTGGTGGCTCACACCTATAATACTAGCACTTCAGTAGGCCAAGGTAGGTGGATCACTTGAGGTCAGGAGTTTGAGACCAGCCTGGCCAACATGGCAAAACCCTGTTTCTACTAAAAATACAAAAATTCGCTGGGCGTGGTGGCGGGCACCTGTAATCTCAGCTACTCAGGAGGCTGAGGCAGGAGGGTCACTTGAACCTGGGAGGCGGAGGGTGCAGTGAGCCGGGATTGCACCATTGCACTCCAGCCTGGGCAACAGAAGGAGACTCTGTCTCAAAAAAAAAAAAAAAACAAAAAACAAAAAAAAAACGTTTTCCAAAGTGGCCTCACCATTTTACATTCCCATTGGCAATATATTAGAGACTTCTAGCAGTAGCCTCTCATCCTTGCTAATACTTAGTATTGCCAGTTTTTTAAAAAAGCCATTTTAATAGGTGTGCAGTAGTGTCTCATTGTGGCTTTAGTTTATTTCCATAATAACTAACAACGTTGGGCATCTTTTCATGTGGTTGTTAGACATTCATATAGCTTCTTTGCTGAAGTGTCTATTTAAAGTTTTTGCCCATTTTAATATTGGGTTGTCTCCTTATAATTGAGATATAACTGGATGCAAGTGCTTTATCAGATATATCTGATTTTAAAAAAACTTGCAAATATTTTCTCCCAGTCTGTGACTTGTCTTTTACTTTTTAACAGTGTTTTCGACTGGGTGGTGGCTCACACCTGTAATCCCAGCACTTTGGGAGGCCCAGGTGGGCTGATCGCTTGAGCCCAGGAGTCTGAGATCAGTGTGGCCAACATGGTGAAACCCTGTCTCTACCAAAAAAATACAAAAATTAGCCAGTCATGGTGGCGTGCCTGTAATCCCAGCTACTTGGGAGGCCGAAGTGGGAGGATCACTTGAGCCCATGAGGTGGAGGTTGCAGTGAGCCGAGATTGCGCCACTGCCCTCCAACCTGGGTGACAAAGCCATGCTAATTTTGAAGAGCAAAATTGTTCTTTTTTTTTTTTTATTTTAAAGATAGGGCTTCCTTCTGTCACCCAGGCTGGAGTCCAGTGGCATGACCATAACTCACTGCAACCTCAAACTCCTGGGCTCAAATGACCTCAGCTTCCCAAGTAACTGAGACCCCAGGTGTGAGCCACCTTGCCTGGCTATTTTTGTTTTTTTTTTTTTTTAGAGTCGGGTGTCACTATGTTGCCCAGGCTACATTTGTGTCACAACTAATGAGCCAATATTGCTACATTGTTATTAAATACTTATTCAGAGTTTTCCAGTTTTCCCCTAATGTGGTTTTTCTGTTTCCAGGATCCCAACCCGGTTACCACAGTACATTTAGTCATCCTGTGCCTGTAGACTCTGCTTGGCTGTGACAGTTTCTCAGACCTTCCTTGTTTTGGATGACCTTGATCATTTTGAGGAGTACTGGTCAGGGTTGTTTTTTTTTTTAATTTGTTTTTGTTTTGTTTTGAGACAGAGTCTCACTCTGTCACCCAGGCTGGAGTGCAGTGGCGTGATCTCAGCTCACTGCAACCTCCGCCTCTCGTGTTCAAGTCATTCTCCTGCCTCAGCCTCCCGAGTAGCTGGGACTACAGGCACGCGCCACCATGCCCAGCTAATTTTTGTGTTTTTAGTAGAGACAGGGTTTCACCATGTTGGTCAGGCTGGTCTCAAACTCCCGACCTCGTGATCCACCCGCCTCAGCCTCCCAAAGCGCTGGGATTACAGATGTGAGCCACCGTACGCGGTCCTGGTCAGGGGTTTTGTAGGATGTTCCTCAACTGAGATTTGTCCGATATTATTTTCTCATGATTAGACTTAGAGTAATGCATTTTTGGAAGGAAGGCTACAGAGGTAAAGTGCCACTCAAGGGTACCTGCTATCAATGGAACCTATCACTGTTGACGTTGACCTTGATCACCTGGTAAGATTGTATTTATGCATTTATTTTTTACTTTTTGAGATGGAGTCTCACTCTGCTGCCCAGGCTGGAGTTCAGTGGCACAATCTTTGTTCCTTGCAACCTCTGCCTTCTGGGTTCAAGCGATTCTCCTGCCTCAGCCTCCTGAGTAGCTGGGATTATAGGCATGCGCCACCATGCCTGGCTAATTTTTGTATTTTCATTCGAGAGGGGATTTCACCATGTTAGCCAGACTGGTCTCAAACTCCTGACCTCAAGTGATCCACCTGCCTCAGCCTCCCAAAGTGCTGGGATTACAGTTGTGAGCCACTGTGCCCAGCCCGTTTCTGGTTTCTACTTAGCTTTTTTCACTTAATCTTTGTCTTGAGATTTCTCCATGGTATGAACCCTTTTTTTTCTTTCTTTCTTTTTTTTTTTTTTTTTTTTGGTAAGTTAGGATTGTGTTATTTATTTCTTTCATTACACAGCAAATATGGACCAAGCCCTATTATGTGCCAGGCCCTAGTCCCAGGGCTCCGGCTAATCACCAAGCCACAGAGTGACCAGAGTTTGGTTTTGGGGGTTGTTAGGGAGAGCCATTAAACAAAGGATTACCCAGATAATATGCTTGGATGGAGACCCAGGCAGCTGGGAGACACTGTGCCAGACAACTCGATTTATGGGAGTGAGCAGGGAAGGTTTCCCAGTAGTGGAAAGATCTGGAGTGTGAGGGTGGCCCTCTTGGTGTTGAACAGAGACAAGGTCCTGGCCAGAGCTGCCTCCAGAGAAGCAGAGAGGGGCACAGGTGGGAGAAGTTCTAGTCCCTCACTTCCTGGGGCCCCTGAGATCCAGCAGCCTGCCTGCCCACCCCACCTTCTGTCTCATGAGCCAACAAATCTCCCTTTTTTTGCCGGCCGGGCGCGGTGGCTCAAGCCTGTAATCCCAGCACTTTGGGAGGCCGAGGCGGGCGGATCACGAGGTCAGGAGATCGAGACTATCCTGGCTAACACGGTGAAACCCCGTCTCTACTAAAAAAATACAAAAAACTAGCCGGGCGAGGTGGCGGGCGCCTGTAGTCCCAGCTACTCGGGAGGCTGAGGCAGGAGAATGGCGTAAACCCGGGAGGCGGAGTTTGCAGTGAGCTGAGATCTGGCCACTGCACTCCAGCCTGGGTGACAGAGTGAGACTCCTTCTCAAAAAAAAAAAAAAAAAAAAAAAAAAAAATCTCCCTTTTTTGCCAAAACGAGGGCAAGCTGGGTCTTTTACACCCAAAGAAACCGATGGATGGCGTTACAGTCCCCCTAACTCAGTGGTCCCCAGCATTTTTGGTGCCAGGAACTGGCACTGGTTCTGTGGAAGACTATTTTTCCCAGGGAGGTAGGGGTGGGTTAGGAGGGTGGTTTTGGGATGATTCAAGCACATTACGTTCATAATGCACTTTATTTCTATTATTATAACATTGTAATATATAATAAAATAATTATAGAACTCACCATATTGTAGAATCAGTGGGAGGCCTGAGTTTGTTCTCCTGCAACTCGATGGTCCTTTCTGGAGGTGATGGGAGATCATCAGACGTTAGATTCTCATAAAGAGTGCACAACCTAATCCCTTGAATGCACAATTCACAATAGGGTTCACGCTGCTATGAGAATCTAATGCTGCCCGAATCTGACAGGAGGCAGACCTCAGGCAATAATGCAAGCGATGGGGAGTGGCTGTAAATACAGATGCAACTTCCTTAGCTTGCCTGTGGCTCACCTCCTGCTATGCCACTGGTTCCTAACAGGTCACCGACCGGTATGGGGTTAGGGACCCCCGCCTCTACTCCTCTCTTCCTTCCTATATGGCTCAGAGAGGTGAAGTCATCTACCCAAGGTCACGCAGCAGGAATTCAAACGCAGTACTTCTCAACCTGTTCAAGGTTTAGCAGGGGCCTCTGGGATCCACCAGCCAGGTTTGTGATGAAGGAGGAGGTGAACTCAGAGCAGTTTTTGGGAGACTGAACAGCGAAGTGGTAGGGAAAGTTGGTCTCAGACCAAAGATATTACAGAAAATTACCCCTGGATGGAATCTTCCAAATCAAATTGTGCTTTAGGTCACTGTTAGAAGAATGAGTCTCCTCACCATATCCTAATCCCTGGAACCTGTGCCTCTGTTACTTTAAATGGTTAAAAGAGAGTTTGCAGCTGTGGTTAAATTAAGGCTTTGGGCTGGGCGTAGTGGCTCACGCCTGTAATCCCAGCACTTTGGGAAGCGGGTAGATCACTTGAGGTCACGAGTTCAAAACCAGTCTGGTCAACATGGCGAAATCCTGTCTCTACTAAAAATACAAAAATTAGCCGGGCGTGGTGGTGTGTGCCTGTAGTCCCAGCTACTCGGGAGACTGAGGCTGAGGCAGGAGAATTGCTTGAACCCAAGGAGTCGGAGGTTGCAGTGAGCCGAGTTCGTGCCACTGCACTCCAGCCTGGGCAACAGAGTGAGACTACGTCTCAAAATAACAATAATAATAATAATAATGGACTTGGAGATGAGGTGATGACCCTGGTTTATCAGACGGGCCCAGTGTAATCACAAGGGTTGTTATAAGAGGTTAGGCAGGAAGGTCAGAGTCAGAGAAGGTGATGTGAAGACACAGCAAAGGTTGGAGTGGTGTGGACTGAGGAGCCAAAGAATGTGGGTGGTCTCCAGCAGCTAGAAGAGGAAAGGAAATGGATTCTCCCTTCTGGCCTCCAGAAGGAATGTAACCCTGTGGTCCATTTTAGACTTCTGACCTCCAGAACTGTAAGATAAATAAATGGGATGATTTTAAGCTACCAAATTTGTAGTTACATGTTATGGCAGCAATAGAAACTCTTGAATCTCCTTGGCAGCATTTCCACCAAGTTACCATCCATCCTCGTCTTGAATGCCTCCAGCGACGGGGATATCACTACCAATACAGTCACCCTGTTTCCTTTCCAGCAAACTCTTTCTTCTCCCAAACCCATCCTCTGTAACTCTCCACCCACTGCACCCCCACCTCGGGCCCCAGTTCTGGGAGCAAAAAGGACAAGCGGACACAATCCCAACCCCTTGTGTATCAGGCTTTTGTAGACAGATAATAATTCTCTTCCCCAAGCTTAACAATCTCCAACTTTTCCCCTCGATCAGCTTATTATAAAGGTCTAAAAGCCAACTCTTTCTGGATGAGGCCCTAGGTAATCATTTGCAGAGTGGGATCTCCCAACCCAAGGCCTCCCGTCCTGAAGAGCGGATGACAAAAACCTTACAGAGTATCCTCCTTCCAGTAATAATTCTCCAAACCCCGCCCCCTACTCCTCCAGTGCCCCATTCACAACCAGAAACATCCTACCGGTGTTAGTAATAGTTCATAATAATACCAACACTTGAGGCTCAGAGCCTGGCCAGGCGGCTAGAATTTAGCAACGTTTTTTCGTTTTCATTGTGTTTATTTCTGTTGATGGTAAGGGAAACTGATTTTCCATTTAAATTATCTGTGTATTCAGTAGAAAGCGCCAGTTTGAGAGCAGCAGTGAGTCTCGGCTGCACCCGGTGGGTTTGGTTGTGGATAACCTAAGCTGTCGGCCGGACTCAGAACTGCCCCGGAGGCCACTTCTGGGTTCTGGGTCCGGAGCTTCGTTGAAGCATGAGAAGAACTACATCAGACCCCAAAGGATCCCCTTTTTACCAGAAAGTCAGGATGGCCGAGCGGTCTAAGGCGCTGCGTTCAGGTCGCAGTCTCCCCTGGAGGCGTGGGTTCGAATCCCACTTCTGACAAGTGATATTTTCCGGTATTTTAAAAGAAATCTTAGACGATCCCTCCCACCCTTCCCACCCCAACAGGGGACGTACATTTTACAATCCAAAGTCAAATGAAAGTCTGTCAGGAAGAAAAAGTTCGACAGGACGTGGTGGTGCGATTCTGAACTCCCTACTTCTGAGGAGGTTGAGGTGGGAGGATCCCGCCACTGCACTCCAGCCTGGGCGACAGAGCGAGATTCTTTTTAAAAAAGGAAAATGCTCGTTAATAAGAAAAAACTCGTTTTGTGAAAGAATAAAAATGTTATGAGAAGATACACACAAGCCATTATAACCTCATTAATCTGCGGTCTTGATGAGAAAAACTAAGCTCTGTCAGAAGTGGGATTCGAACCCACGCCTCCAGGGGAGACTGCGACCTGAACGCAGCGCCTTAGACCGCTCGGCCATCCTGACTGCTGGGGAAACGGTTTGCGACAAGCCTCTTCACAAGCGCTGTAATGTGCGCATGCGTAGCGGACAGCAAAGACCCAGGCCTAGTTCTCCGCCCGGCGTTGGGTAGAGCGAGATACATTCACTTGCTCCAAGGGGCGTGGAGAGATGGGACGAGGAGGGTCAGCGCGATACACCTAGGCAACGCCAGAGGGTGCGCAAGGCCTACTAGAGAAGGCCGAGACGGAAGACCATTACTTTAATACACATGCATTCGTGCCTCCAGAATGTATTCATTCTGCATGCATACATGTACTATTCATGTCAGCTTTGATTCCTGAAATCTGCAAGCAACCTTGCATTTCCCTTGTGCACAATGCAATCAAGTCCGTATATCTGCACTGATCTGTAGACATTTCCGTGGGCTGGCGCCCAATCTAGGTAAAGCCTGGTTATTGCAAGGCCACCTGGCACTCTTAACCGCTCTCTCCTTCCAAATACTCGCCCCAGCTGCAGCTTCACATTTGTATGTGTGTTTAACTCATTTACTCAGGCTCTGGAGTAGAATGAGGCCTGCAGCGGCACGGCCAGACCCGCCCTATTCCTATGTTCACAGTGCCCAAACCGTGCCAGGCACACAGTATGTACTCAGGGAAGATCCCGTGGATTCATTCTTCCCTCGCTTCCTCTTTCCTGCATCCCCTCATTTCGTGACTCATCTCTTTTCCTGGCCCTTGCAGTATCTTCCTCTCTTCCCTTGCGCCCCCTCTAGGCTTACGCACGCCGCGCACAGGCTGTTTCCAGGGGCCAGAAGACCTCCGTACCGGGAGGGTGCCCTTCACCACGTGATTTCTAGGATCTCAGGGTGCTGGGCCGCTGACCTGGTGTGGAACAATTACACATTAATTAATGAATTCCCTCATTAATGACTCATGTTCCTACAATGGCAGCTGCTGCCCCTCTTTGTACACAGGCACTGACAGAGAGGGTCCGAGACCCTCGGACATCTGTGAGCCAACTCTGGAATCCCCAGGGGTCAGGCCCAGAAGGTGTGAGCTGTGGGGTCACATTAACCTTTTAGTGCCCTTGGACTTGTCTGAGATGGTATCACAGAGCGGCCTCAGCCAGAGAACAGCAGTCCTTACCACCCTTGGATCAGATTCCCTTTAGATGCTTGGAGCTTGGGATGCAGCCCCTTGGGGGTGAGCAGAGGTCCTGGTTATTTGAAAGACGATGAAGCCCTCCTCTTTCCCCGTCCCAAATGTCCTCCCCTCATTGACTGCCAGATTTCTTTCCTTTAGGTTTAGCACTAACCTCTTTTGTGTCCTCTTCTAAAATACAAATTGCCCTGGAAGCTGGAAAGAAAGTCAACAAACATTTATTAAGCACGTGCTATGTGCCACTCTTCTAGATGCTGTGAACGAAACAGAATTTCCACTCTCAAGACACATTCAGGCATGGAGCAAAAGGAGAAGGATAAGAAACAGGTGAACAGTTATGTCCAGGTGTTGTTAAATGCTGGGTAGAGGATGCATCAAGAAACTCAGGAGAGACTTTAAAACAGGCAAAAAAGATAGCTGGAGGTTCTGTCTGGAGCACCCATCAAGCTGTCTGATTCTATAAGGGCTTGCACCTTTCATTACTTTTATGTCCAAATAATTCTTGTTTACAGAAATGCAGGTGAATTTTGTTAGGGTAAAATGCAATTGATCATTGTCCTGTGGATATTGACCAATTTTGCAATCTACTTATAAATTCATTTCAGCATTCCTGATTGCCAATATATGTGTGTCTTTGAATTCTCTTTTGAATTGGCTGTAACATTGAACAGGTCCTCCCATTAATTAATGACTAAAATAAAATCTTTGACGTGTTCATTTTATATTTATATCAGAATTATGATTTTATATTAAAAATTATCCTTTTGGCCAGGCGAGGTGGCTCATGCCTGTAATCCCAGCACGTTGGGAGGCTGAGGTGGGCAGATCACGAGGTCAGAAGTTTAAGACCAGCCTGGCCAACATGGTGAAACCCCATCTCCACTAAAAATACAAAAATTAGCCAGAAGTCGTGGCACGTGTCTGTAATCCCAGCTACTCAGGAGGCTGAAGAAGGAGAATTGCTTGAACCCAATAGGCGGAGGTTGCAGTGAGCTGAGATCACACCATGGCACTTCAGCCTGGGTAACAGAGTGAGACTCCGTCTCAAAAAAAAAAAAACAAAACAAAACAAAAAAAAAACCCTTTTAACAGTGATCAAGAGTGATTGGGGCTCTCCTAGGCAGGGTGGTTAGGGAGGGCCTCTGTGAGGAGCTGACACTGAGTTCAAAAGGAGAAAGACAAGCACTATCAAAGCTGCAGGTGGCAGCATTGCAGATGAAAGACATAACTGGTGCAAAGGCTCTGAGGCAGAGAGGAATATAGTCTGTCGCAGGGACAGCAAGACCAGTGTGGCGGGGTAAGGTTATGGGAAGGTTCAGACCATATCACACAGGGCTGGAGTGCCAGGGAAAGGAGTTTGGATTTTCTTCTGTGATGGAGTAACTGGTGTGTTTTTGTTTGTTATTGTTGTTTTGAGATAGGGTCCAGCCCTGTCACCCAGGTTGGAGTCCAGTGGCACAATCTTGGCTTACTGTAGCCTTAACCTCCTGGGCTCAAGCAATCCCTGCCTCAGCCTCCCAAGTAGCTGGGACTACAGGTATGCACCACTACACTTGGCTAATTTTTGTACTTTTTGTAGAGACAGGATCTTGACATGTTGCCCAGGCTGGTCTCAAGCTCTCGAGCTCCAGAGATCCTCCAGCCTTGGCCTCCCAAAATGCTGAGATTATAGGTGTGAGCCACTGTGCCCAGCCTGGAGTGTTTTAAACAAGGGAGTGGCATGGTCTTGAGGGCCCTTCAAAGACTATCGCTTTGGCTGCTGTGTGGAGGATGGACGGGAGGCCAAGGGAAGAATTGGAAGTCCAGGGAGAAGGCCAGGGCAGGGAGGGTAAGAGATGATGGTGGCTGGACCAGGGAAGTGGAGATTGCAAAAGGTGGTAGAATTCAAGAGTCAGGATGTGTTTTGGGGTAAAACAGACAAGCCCTGCTGGCTGACTAGTGGGTGTGTGGGGTGTCAGGGTGGAGACAGAGGATGCAGGGATGCAACAGGATATCACCAAGCCATAGAGGAGCCAGGTTACTAGATGCTTGGTTTCCCTTGGAGGCAAGGGCTTTGAAGTAGGGGCTGCTAGCTTCCCACTTGCACCCCATTTTGCAGACCAGGGAGGTAAGGCTCAGGTGGGCTGAGTGACTTGCCCAAGGTCCTCTTTGGGGCAGAAGTCCTGCACTCTCCACCACTGGAACCCTCCCATCATTTCTTCCATCACCAACCTCTCTGAGTGCACATCATTTTAGAGAGGAGGAAACAGAGGTAAGACCAGAGCTGGAGCCCACACCAGCCCCGCCCTGCCTGCTGCCCTCCTGGCTTGCCTGGGAGAAAGTGTTCCCTTGATGGGGCTCAGCACCAGGTTCCCACATAGCCCTGTCTCCTGGGTTTGCATGGATGATCAGCTGTCCTCCCTTGACACCTTTCATGTGACAGCCTCCTGGCCTGGAGGAAGCCTTGCACCCCTAGGTCCCTGACACCAAAATTGGGAAGGGAGAAGGCCACTATTTCTGTTTACGTCCTATTTCCACCTTATCAGCAGCCCAGACACCAAAAATGAGCCCTGTGGGACAGGCCTCACCCATTCCCTGATCTGGGCATTTGTCCAGCTTGGAAGAAAAAAGTCCCCTGAGTGGAGCCTGAAAAGCCCACAAACAGCTGGGGAAGCCCCGACATGGCTCTTCCTGTGCTTTGCCCTATTTTGCAAGATGAAGTCAGATGGCCAAATGAGGACCTAGCGTTTGTCCAGCCAAGGTGCCTGAAAGGGGTAATTCCTAGCATTCCTGGGTCTTTGGCACACATCACCAGCCCTGCCAGGGATACGTGTGGCAGGAAGCTGAGTATTAGAGAATATTTCCTTTCCATGCATTATCTCACTTAATGTTCATCACAGCATCATAAACACAGGTCATCATTTCATTACCCCCATTTTACAGGAAAGTGAGACTCAGAGAGACCACATGAATTGCCCAGAGTCACAGAGCTGATAAATGGAACTTGATTTGTCTGGCTCAAAACTCCTTGAGGCCAGGTATGGTGGCTCACACTTGCAATCCTAACACTTTGGGAGGCTGGGGTGGGAGGATCATTTGAGCCCAGGTGGTCGAGGCTGCAGTGAGCTGTGATCATGCCACCACTCCAGCCTTGGCAACAGAGTGAGATGCTGTCTCAAAAACAAAACAAAACAAAACAAAACAAAACCCCTTCTTGAAAATTGTGTGCCAAGCATTGTGCCGAGCACTTTCTTTATATTGTCTCCTTAAAAAAAAAGGCCATGAGGGCCAGGCACAATGGCTCACACCTGTAATCCCAGCACTTTGGGAGGCCTAGGCGGGCGGATCACCTGAGGTCAGGAGTTCGAGACCAACCTGACCAACATGGTGAAACCCCCGTCTCTACTAAAAATACAAAAAATCAGCCGGGCATGATGGCAGGTGCCTGTAATGCCGGCTACTCAGAAGGCTGAGGCAGGAAAATTGCTTGAACCCAGGAGGCAGAGGTTGCAGTGAGCTGAGATCATGCTACTGCACTGCAGCCTGGGCTCGACAGAGCGAGACTCCATCTCAAAAAAAAAAAAAGAAAAAAAGAAAGAAAAGCTACGAGAGCTTGCCAATTCACATGGCAGGATGCACTTTGAGATGCTGTTTTTAGTCCTGTTTTCATTATCGAGGAGATTTAAAAGAAAGGGTAGGATTTTCCCCGTAAGGCAGTCCAAGTAGCATGGCCAAGCTTTTGTTGTTCAGGCTCTGGTTTCCTTGGCTGAGGGTGGAGGGCAGAAGCCACTGGATGCCAGGAGTGAATGCCTGTCAAGGTCCTGGTTTGGACATCTTGACCACTGAGGGGGAAAAGCCAGGCCAGTCCCAGGAAAATGGGGGAATCCGAAGGTGAAGTGGATGAGGCAGGCAAAGATGTCTAAGGATGGGGTGGGGAAAGTTTGGTCCCTCGGGAGCTGGAGCCAAAGACCCCAAGGTCCACCCTTGGCATGGAGGGAGACAGGCGGCTCAATTTCTTGGTTATGAGTAGATCACGTGGACAGTGAGCATTTCAGTGACAACCAGAATAGACCAAGGGCCAGGAGCTCATTTCCAAGTTCTCTGGACTGCTTCTGCCCGTGCCCCCTAGGTCTTTGGCCATCCTAGAAGGAGAACCCCAGGAATGGATGAGATGACAGCTTACCACCCTGATAGGCAGGAAGTAAAGGGCCATTCTTTTGTTTGTTTGTTTTAATTTTTGAGATGGAGTTTCACTCTTGTTGCCCAGGCTGCAGTGCAACGGTGCGATCTTGGCTCACTGCAACCACCACCTTCCAGGTTCAGGTGATTATTCTGCCTGAGCCTCCCGAGTAGCTGGGATTACAGGCGCCTACCACTACGCCCAGATAATTTTTGGGTTTTTTTTTTTTTTTTTTTTTTTTTTGAGACGGAGTCTCGCTCTGTCGCTCAGGCTGGAGTGCAGTGGCCGGATCTCAGCTCACTGCAAGCTCCGCGTCCCGGGTTTATGCCATTCTCCTGCCTCAGCCTCCCGAGTAGCTGGGATTACAGGCGCCCGCCACCTCGCCCGGCTAGTTTTTTGTATTTTTTAGTAGAGACGGGGTTTCACCGTGTTAGCCAGGATGGTCTCGATCTGCTGACCTCGTGATCCGCCCGTCTCGGCCTCCCAAAGTGCTGGGATTACAGGCTTGAGCCACCGCGCCCGGCCAATTTTTGGGTTTTTTTGGTATTTTTAGTAGAGACAGGGTTTCACCATGTTGGCCAGGCTGGTCTTGAACTCCTGACTTCAGGTGATCCACCTGCCTTGGCCTCCCAAAGTGCTGGGATTGCAGGTGTGAGCCACCACGCTCCGTCGGCCAATTTTAATTCGAGCCCTCATGGCCGAGTGCGTGGACTCTGGGACCACCTGAGTTCCAATCCTGCTTCTGCCATTTGCTAGCTCTGTGACCTCAGGGTAGTTACTTAGCCCCTCAGTTCCCCAGTTCCCCCATCTGTAAAATGGGCTTAGTACTGGTATCTATCTTAGAGGATTGTTGAGAAGATCAAATAAGTTAATACATGCTGAGCACTTAGAATGCCTGGAACAGAGTAAAAGCTTTATGTGTTAGCCCCACAAAATAAAACAATGTGACTTTTTTTTTTTTTTTTTTTTTTTTTTTTTTTTTTTTTTTTTGAGACAAGCTCTTACTCTGTCACCCAGCCTGGAGTGCAGTGATGCAAACACAACTAACTCCAGCCTCAACTTCCTGGGCTCAAGTGATCCTTCCACCTCAGCCTCCGGAGTAGCTAGCACTACAGCCACATGCCACCACTCCTAGCTAATTTTTGCAAAAAAAAAAAAAATTCTGTAGAGATGGGGTCTCAATATATTGCCTAGGCTGGACTTGAACTCCTGGCCTTAAGCATACCTCCCACCTCAGCCTCCCAAAGTGCTGGGATTATAGGCATGAGCCACTGTACCCAGCCCAATATGATAGTTCTTGTGCCTGGTGAATACTATGGGGCCAGTTTGACCTGCCAATCTGACTTTGTGGAGAGAATCTCTAGCCTGCCCTCTCCACAACCACAGTGCATCCTGACTGCCTCACCTGAGTCAGCCATGACCAGCTCTCCAATCTCTTCCCCCACCTTCATCTCCCACCTCCATTTTTTCTGGTTTTCCAATACAGAACGTACTCCCTCCGCAGGGCCTTTGCACTGGCTGTTTCCTCTGTCTAGAGCCATCTTTTTCAAATGACTCTTCCTCAGCGCATGGCTAAAGCAGCCTCCACCTCTTCTCCCACTCACTTGCTATCTGGCCCCCTATATGAGATTCGAAGTCACTGTGCTCATTGGCTGGCTTATCTGTTGATCGTGTTTCTCCCTGACTAGGCTCTGGGCTCTGCGAAGGCAGGGACCTTGGCCATCTAGTTCACCAGGGTATTCCTGGCAGGTAGGGCATTCCTGTCACATAACAGGAGCTTGGTAAATAAATAGTACATGAGTGGGTGAACGGACAAAGGAATGCATGGATGGATGGATGGATGGATGGATGGATGGATGGATGGATGGACGGACGAACGGACAGACAACTGAGTCAATTCTCTGGGCTCTTCAAGTCAGCTTTTTGTGCCTTTCCAGGCGGAGCTTAAGAAGCCTACCCCCCGCCCCGCCCCCGCCGCCGCCCCAGCTGGGAAGGCCATTCATGACCCTTGCCTTCCCCAGGAGTCTTCATCTCTGAGTCCTGTGCCCAGCCCTCCCCATTGGGATAACAGCCCTTTTGCCTGCCTGGGCTCGGGGACCTCCAGACCCTCTGAAAGGTCCGTCTGCTCTGTCTTTTTGGGCTAAAAGGTTTCTGTGTTCTGCTTAGAGCTGCACCAGTGCAGAGCTTTCACTCAGGGTGGGCTGCATCCTTAGTGTGGGGTGTGGGATGCAGTGTCTGAGGTCAAGGCCTCTGGATGGTCTCCTGATGTGCTTCCTATGGCCATATCAGTGGCGACAGGTGGAAATACTGCTGTTCTCCTTGGTAAGCGGGGCTGCAATGAGCCTCCCATAGTCCCCATGACCATCCCGGCCCGTCCCCTCTCCGGGATTCCCCACAACCCCAAAAACTCCTGGGCACCCAGCACTAAGGCTATTATCAGCTCTCATTGGCATGTGCCCTACCAGCCATCACATCTTTTGAACATTTCCGGCAGACTAAGACCATGTCTTTCCTGTTCAATCTCATACTCCAGTCCTCTTGGGAGCCTCTTTTTATTCAATCCAACCTGCATTCTGAATGCACCTCACATCCCTCTCCCTCCCCACCCTGTGTGGTCCTCTTAGTCCTCGGGTACCAAGCCTCCTGATTCTCCTTTGGGAAACCCCTCCATGGCCACTCTCGTCCCAGCAGGTAAGGTGAGGCTGACTCTCCTCGCCTGTGATGCTGGGAATGGTCAGACGACTCTCGTCTGACTAGTCAGCCATTCCGCCCATCTTGCCATAACACTGATTGGTTCAGAAATGAGTGCAGAATTCCAGTTGGTCCAGTGGGAGTCTGGTTTGGGGGAACACTTGTAATAGAGAAGCTGGATGCGGGGTCAGGTGGCTGAACTGGTGGTAGCTGTCTTTGCTATGCCATCCAGAACCTACTTGAGAAGGAAAGCTGGAAAATATACAAGATCAGCTCTCTGATGACATTGACATCATTGGAACACCTGCATCTAGCTGTCCCTCAATTTATCTCTTTTGGTCTTGTCAGTTTCATGAGTCAATGCCCTTTTCACTTATGCCAGTTTAATGTGAACCTCTGTCACATGTAACCCAAAGACAAATACAGCCTGGACCTGCACCCGCCCACACAGTAGTCACTCACTGGCTCTTGAGCTTTTGAAATGTGGCCAGTCCCGACCAGGTGTAGTGGCTCACACCTGTAATCCTAGCACTCTGGGAGGCCAAGGCAGGCGAATCACTTGAGGTCAGGAGTTCGAAACCAGCTTGGCCAACATGACAAAACCCCATCTCCACTAAAAATACAAAAATTAGCTGGGCACAGTGGTGTGCACCTGTAATCCCAGCTACTCAGGAGGGTGAGGCAGGAAAATCACTTGAACCTGGAAGGCAGAGTTTGCAGTGAGCTTAGATCACGCCATTGGACTCCAGCCTGGGCGATACAGCAAGACTCCGTCTCAAAAAAAAGTAAATAAAATAAAATACAATAAAAAAAGAAATGTGGCCAGTCTGAATTGAAAGGGATCATAAGTGTAAAACACAAAGTAGACTTCAAAGACAGTATGAAAACAAAAATGTAAGCTATTTTATTATTAATTTTCAATGTGATTATACTTTGGCCATGTTGGGTTGAATAAAAATATACTATTAAAATTAATGTCCACTGTTTCTCTTTACTTTTTCAATGCTGCTACTAGAAAAATTTAATTTCTGGCCGGATGTGGTGGCTCATGCCTGTAACTCCAGCACTTTGGGAGGCTGAGGCAGGTGGATCACTTGAGGTCAGGAGTTCAAGACCAGCCTGGCCAACACGGTGAAACCCCATCTCTACCAAAAATACAAAAAAATTAGCCGGGCGTGGTAGTGCGCGCTTGTAATCCCAGCTACTCGGGAAGCAGAGACAGGAGAATCTCTTGAACCCGGGAGGTGGAGACTGCAGCAAGCCGAGATCACGCCACAAGATCAGGATTGCAGTGGTGCAATCCTGGCTCGCTGCAGCCTCAAACTCCTGGGCTCAAGAGATCCTGCTGCCTCACCTTTGTGAGTAGCTGGGGCTACAGGTGTTTGGCCACCATGTCCCACTAATTAAAACAACAACAACAACAACAACTTTTTTTTTTTTTTTCTTGTAGAGACAAGGTCTACGTTGCCCAGGCTGGTCTTAAACTCCTGGCCTCAAGCAGTCCTCCTGCCTTGGCTTCCCAAAGTGTTGAGATTACAAGCATGAGCCACTGCTCCTGGCCCTATGTGCATGGTGAGAGCCCAGAGCCGGTACAGCCATTTCTCCAGCCTTCCAGAGTCAGAGCTAGCCCCTAAACTGCTTGGACCCAGTGTTGCAGGTCATATCCAGGATGCAAACCCATCCAAGTGGGGCTTCCAAGGAGGGTAAATGGGGACCACAACCCTGGGGAGGGGCAGGAACCGGCAGCTGCAGCCCTTTTCCACCTGTGTGGAGCCACTCAGAGTTTCGACATTTCCTCCGGAAATTCTTTTATCTTCAGATAGCTCCCCGTTTCCCTCTGGATTTTGATATGCCTAACGCTGTTTTCTCTAGGACTGTTTGTTGCAGTCTTTCTCTATGGTTGCTGGGACTCAGATCCTGGAAGACCAACCTATGTCCTTTGTCCTGGGGACCTTAACAGAGGATGTGCCAGCAGGGGCACAATGGGTCTGCCCAGGGAGGTGCCTGGACAGGCAACAGGTGGACTCTCAAGAGTCCCAGGAGGTCATCACAGGGTGGTACAAGTCAGGTGCCCTGTTCCCCAGCCAGAGACACGTTGTGTGTTGGGTGGGTGAGCTGGGGGAGTCATGTTTCCCAAAATGCACTGCTTTTGCAATGTGAAAGGAAAAACAGCCATGAAAATTACTATTCAATCCAAAAAAAGAACATTACTGATACCTCCTTTGTTCTCCAAAGGTTTCAGCAGATATATAGAGCAAGTTTCTTCGTTTATCAAGTTCCTCATAAAAATGAGGAAGTCTGATGCAATATTTTTCTAGGTCAGGTGGTCTGAAAAAGGTTCCGCGTTGCTGAAGGAGCTCAATGCCTTCACCTGCCCTGGGCTCTCCTCTGGTCCCTTCCCCGGAGAGCCTTTCCTGACCTCCAGCCTGGGTCAGCTCCCCTGTCTGCACCAGAACCCTTGGCATGGTGTGTGTGTGTGTGTGTGTGTGTGTGTGTGTGTGAGTGAGTGAAAGAGAGAGACAAACAGAGAGAGAGAGAGAGAGGAGAGTCTTAGGCTATATGTGTCCCCACCAGAACCCACACTTGCGTGGGCTGGGACTCTTCAATCCCCACAGATCTCAGTGCCTGCTACCTTGTAGGAGTTTTTTTTGTTTTTGAGACAGGGTCTTGCTCTGTCACCCAGGCTGGAGTGCAGTGGCTCTATAATGGCTCAATGCAGCCTCGACCTTCTAGGCTCAAATGATCCTCCCACCTCAGCCTCCCGAGTAGCTGGGATTTCAGGCATGCACCACCACGCCTGGATAATTTTTGTATTTTTTGTAGAGACGGGGTCTCACTATGTTGTCCAGGCTGGTCTCAAATTTCTGGGCTCAAGTGATCCTCCTGCCTTGGCCTCCAAAACTGCTGGGATTACAGTCACTGAGGCCAGCCTCCTTGTAGGAAGTATTTATTAATTGAAAGAATAATTGAATAAATCTCCCAGTAAATCCCCAATTCAGGGTATTTCCTCCATATATTCACAGCAGCCCAACTAGGGCCCTCAGTACTTGTGCTCAAGTCCTCAAGATTACATTTTGGGGATCCAGTTCTCTCCTGGTTGATGTCTGACTATGGAAGAGAAAGGTGTTCTTCTCTCCACCTACCCAGCTCTTCAATTGACCTCTTGGCTATCAGATTGAGTGGCCACCCTGTGCCAGCCCCCAGAGACCCCACGTGGGTCTGGGGGCAGGACTGTGTGTTTTCATGAAGTTCCTAGTTGTCTCTGGAGTGTTCAGGAACCACATTTACAGGTGAGACAAATGGAGCCACGACTGAATGTTCAGGTCCCCATCCTCTGAGAACTGTTGGGAGAAAACTGAAGTAAGGGATTTGGAAACGTTCAGAGAAAATGAAGAGGGTCTGGAGCGAGGGTGAGCGCAGATTCTCAGGAACAGATGGCCCCTTTCAAGCTATGTGTGCACACCTCAGGAGGCAGGAGTGGTGAACTCTGAGGTTCTTCATCAGATCTCTTCAAGGCACTAGTGCCATGTGGGTGACAGAGGCAAGGACAGGAAGCCCTAGAATTCTGCTAGCTTGGCTGGGCGTGGTGGCTCCTGCCTGTAATCCCAGCACTTTGGGAGGCCAAGGCGGGCAGATCAGCCGAGGTCAGGAGTTCAAGATTAGCTTGACCAACATGGGGAAACCCTGTCTCTACTAAAGATACAAAAAATTAGCTGGGCATGGTGGCACGCACCTGTAATCCCACCTACTCAGGAGGCTGAAGCAGGAGAATGGCTTGAACCCAGGAAGTGGAGGTTGCAGTGAGCCGAAATCGTGCCATTGTACTCCAGCCTGGGCAACAAGAGTGAAACTCCGTCTCCAAAAAAAAAAAAAAAAAAAAAATTCTGCTAGCTTACAGGCAGATCACCTGAGGTTAGGAGTTCCAGACCAGCCTGGCCAACATGGTGAAACCTCGTCTCTCTGAAAAATACAAAGATTAACTGGGAATGGTGGCACATGTCTGTAGTCCCAGTTACTCAGGAGGCTGAGGCAGGAGGATTGCTTGGGCCCCGGAGGTGGAGGTTGCAGTGAGCTGAAATCATGCCGCTGCACTCCAGCCTGGGCGACAGAGTAAAACTCTTTCTCAAAAATAAATACATAAAATAAAAAGAATTCTGCTGCCTTGGAATCTTGGGCAAAAGGGCAAGGGCATTGAGGGAGGGGCCCAGCTTTGGCTGGGGGACAGGTGGCATCTGGTTGGCACAATAGTGTGCCTAGGAGACCACAACTAGGGCTTGATTGGGTAGAAGAGGACAGGACTTTGGTGGTGATGGCTTGGCTACGAGATGGATGTGGGGTCTCTGAGGGGTGTGCTCTGACAGAGGGTATGAGGGGAGGCTGGTGGGGATGGGTGTGTGCCAGCATCTATGGGTGTGTAGAAGTGTGCGTTTGTGTCTCTGAAAGTGAGAACACGTGTGAGTGTCTGAAGTGTGTTTTTGTACATTGCACATGTGTAAAATTAAGTGTGTGCAAATGTATATGTTGGTTCAGAAATTGTCTATGGGGATGAGGGCACTGGGCTGGGTGAGTGTGTGTATGTGTGTGTGGGTATTTTCATGCAGCTGGGTTAGTCACTGTGGGGTTTTGTGTGTATGTGGGTACATATGTGTATATGTGTGTGTGTGTAATGTGTGTATGTGTGTATGTGTGTATATATATGTGTATGTGTGTATGTCTGTGTATGTGTGTGTATATGTGTGTATGCATGTGTATGCATGCATGTATATGTGTGTGTATGTGTGCATATGTGTATGTGTGCACGCGTGTGTATGCGTGTATGTGTATGCATGTATGTGTGTGCGTGTATGTGTGCATATGTGTATGTGTGTGTGTGTATATGTGTATGCATGTATATGTGTGTGTGGTCGGGATGAGGAGTGATAAAGATGGGGCAAAGAAGCACTGTGAACTTGGGACTGAGCTGATCAGAGCTGTATCCCTGGTAGACTTGTGGAAAGTTCTATACTTGGGGGCAGAAGAGCCATATTCAAATCCCACCTTTGCCACTTTTCAGCACATGGTCTCAATGGTTTCTCCCCCTCTCCATGCCTCCGTTTCCTCATCTATAAAATGGGCATCATTTTACGATCACCTTACGATCTCCTGGGGCTGACCGGGATGCCAAAAACCCTGGTGGCTCAGTTCACCCTGGAGAAAGGGAATGAGAAGGGGGCTCCTGCTCTTCTGTGCTCTTGGAATTTCTTACCGTGAACATGTGTTATTTTTATAATAAAAAAGAAGCTGGAAAAAGGTGTTGGTGTCCTGGAACCCCTGGACACATTTCTCAGCCCAGCTGGGGAGATGCTTGTGGTTCTGAAGAGAGAGGTTCTGGTCAAGCTAATCTTGAACTCCTGACCTCGGCTGATCTGCCCGCCTTGGCCTCCCAAAGTGCTGGGATTACAGGCAGGAGCCACCACGCCCAGTCAGGGCTTGAGGTTGTTCGCCAGGGGATAGGGTGTGAGGCTAGGTAGGTTCTGGATGGCCTCCCCCTCCCCAGGAGCCGGCTCTGAATGTCACTGCCTAACTTTGAGAAGATAGGGATGCTGCTTTCAGGAGGCCTCCCGGCTTGTATACCTGACCAAGGAGAATGGAATCCCACCCAGTGCCTGGACAAACAGGACAAAATCACCTGCAGAAACAGCTCCTACCAGACATGAGATTCAATCCAGTGGAAACTTGGCTTTCACAATGTCAGTTTGTTTTTCTTTTTATTTATTGACTTTTAATTCTCCCATGTCCCCGATGAATCACAAAACACTGGCATCAGAGATTTCCTCTGATTACCTTGCCTCCGGGGAGGAAGGCAAAGGCTTTCACTTTCCTTTTTTGTACCTTTCATAATAAGGTTTGAATTTTTCAACCTTGTATATCTCTTTTCCCTGTTTCTGCCCCCGCCTCCTCCTCCTGCAGGCATTAGGTCTCTGACCAGAGATCCTGCCTTTTGGGGGTTTTCTTCTTGGAATCTCAGTGTATTAAAAGGAAACCAAAACTGCAGTCAATGTTACATAATTTTTTAAAAATACCAAAGTGCTGGATTTCAATACTTTTCTATTTTTTACAGTGCATGTATATATAAATATATATGTATACATGTGTGTGTATATATATCCCCCCCACAGGGATTACATTTGCATAATTTGACTTTCAAAAGGTGCAAAGTAAGAATAAACAGATAAAAACTTTCCTTCCTGGGCGCGGTGGCTCAAGCCTGTAATCCCAGCACTTTGGGAGGCTGAGGCGGGCGGATCACAAGGTCAGGAGATCGAGACCATCCTGGCTAACACGGTGAAACCCCGTCTCTACTAAAAAATACAAAAAACTAGCCGGGCGAAGTGGCAGGCGCCTGTAGTCCCAGCTACTCGGGAGGCTGAGGCAGGAGAATGGCGTGAACCCGGGAGGCGGAGCTTGCAGTGAGCTGAGATCTGGCCACTGCACTCCAGCTTGGGCGACAGAGTGAGACTCGGTCTCAAAAAAAAAAAAAAAAAAAAAAAACAAACAAACAGAAAAAAAAACTTTCCTTCCACCCCTGACTCCTGCTTCCTTCCCCAGAGGCAAGCCCTGTGGTGCTGGTTCCTCATGTAGCCCTCCAGGAAATTTTCTGCATATGCAAGCTGATGTATACAGGCATTCCCACCTCCCCACACCCTTCTCAAACTATCATCTTCTATGCATACTGGCCTTGTTCTTTTTCCTCCTCCACTTAACAGTGTATCTTGGTGGCTATTTGCAAGAGCACAGGAATGCCCATAAAATCTGTCATTTTACAGAAGGGGAAACTGAGGCCCAGAGAGGTCTAGAACCCAGTCTTGAATCACGATTCAGGGCTCCTTCTTCAAGTCGAAGGTGAAATCGGTAGGGATAAACTTTTCCTGCTCAGACACATCCTTTTACAAGGCTCCTTCATTGAGTGAAATGGAACTTAGGCCAAGATTTGTTTGTTTGTCTTAGGTGCCTTGGATTCTCAAAAGGGAGACAGGAAACCAGCTCCCTCAGAGACGGCTCCCTCAGAGATGGCTGCCTTCCAGCCCAAACAGGGGTCTGGTCTGTGGAGCTCCCTCCAGCTCTGCCACAATAACTGTGTGGCCTTGGGTGGGTTGCCTCCCCTCTCTATATCTCCCCAGCTGGAATTTGTTGCTGTCTCTTCTGGGTTCCCACAACATGATTCATAACCATTTCTACCGACTCCCCAGCTTCCTCTTCTCATCCTTAAATCATCTTTACTTAATTGAGCATTTATGATGCTCCGGGGCTGTGTCCAGCACTTTTCATGTGTTGAAGTCTCAAAACAATACTGAGAGGCAGGGGGAATTTTTTTTTTTTTTTTTTTTTTTTTTTTATGAATAAGGAAACCGAGGCTGGCTCATGCCTGTAATTCCAGCACTTTGGGAGGCCGAGGTGGGCAGATCACTTGAAGTCAAGAATTTGAGACCAGCCTGGGCAACACGGTGAGACCTTGTCTCTAAAAAAAAAAAAAAAAAAAAAAAAAAAAAAACTAAAAAACAAAACAAAACAAAACACCACACACACACACACACACACACACACACACACACACACACAAATCGTGAGGCTTAAAGAGGTAAAAGAGTTTCCCTTCTTCCCTTATATCACACAGTTAGTGTTGAAGGCAGAAATCATACCAGGCCAGCTCTGCCAACAGCAGAGTTCCTAATGTAACCCACTGCTCCCTTGCACCTAGATATTAGAGTGTGAGCTTAGGCATCCCAAAAAGGCTGGGCCCAGAGAAGGAAGGCAGATTGCCTAAAGACACACAGCTACTGGGGCTGAGTGGGAAGTGGAACATTTCTTAGGCTTTTTGGATATTTATCATGTGCTGGATGCTGGTGACATGGAGATGAATAGAACACCTTCTGTTTGCTCCCAAGTTGCTCAGGGGATCTTCTCATCTGTATAATGGTCGGAGTCAGGTGTTGGCCAGTACCTACCTGGCTTAGACCACTGGTCCCTCCAGAGTGTTGAGCAATAGCTAGGCACCAGGCACTATGCAGTTTACACATGTATTCTTCATAGCGACCTAAGGAAACAGGTGCCCTTGTCCCATTTTACAGATGAGGAAACCGAGGCGTGGAAAGGCGAAGAAGCAGCAGTCCTGGCGCCAGAGCTCTGGTCTGGCCCAGCCTAGTCCTAGCTATCCCACAGCTCTATCTCCTTGGCTTGAGAACTGCAGGGCACTGTGAATGAGTATGGGAGAAGGTAGTGTATAAATAATACTTCCGATTATTATTATCAATGGGGTATTGGCACTGGAGGGTCATCATCAGGTCTGGGTGGGAAGAGTAGATGTTTGAACAGAGGCCCTTTCCTGGCCTTTCATCATCTGAAACAGAGCAGGCAAACTCCTTCCTCAGACAGGAAGGTGACTCACATGTTCCTCTAGGAAAGTCCAAGTCCAGCCTAGGATCCCAGAAAGTCCCTCTGGCCCTCCCAGCAGCTCCTTGGTTTCTCTCCACCGCGTGGTCTGAGAGGAAAGTTCCCAGGTGATTTCTCTGGCAGGAAAACATAGAGCTTTCAGCAGCTGAGGAACAATCAGAAAAAAATTTTTAAAAATGTCAATCCTGGGATCCCTAGATATGGGGAAACTGAGGCCACAGAGAGGCAGAGGTTTACCCAAAGTCCCACGGAAAGTCAGAGGTGGAGGCCAGTCCTATCTGGAATGCGGAATGGCACTGACCAAGGCTGCTGTGTGCTGGAAGCTGAGGACACTGTGATGGGCCAAGCCCAGGGAAGTGCTCCTGGCTCAGCAGGGGGCAAGGCCCTGGCTGGGCAAAGGCTGCATGACATGTCCACTCTGTGCTGGAGGGAAGTAGCTGCCCAGTGACTCAGAGGAGGACACCATGAAATTCTGTCTGGTGTGTGTGCACGTGCTGGGGACATATCAGGGCTCTCAGATTGGGGTCTGGAAAGATGCATTTTGCCAGGTGGAGAAGGGAGGAAGGGCATTCCTGTAGGAGGGAACAGCATGAGCTGAGGCTCAGAGGTGGGCACTTTGCTCAGGGACTGTGAGGATCAGTGGAATGTATGAGTTGAAAACATAGATGTTGGAATTGCACTACTTAAGTTTGAATCCTGGTTCCATCACCTACACCTGTGCACCTTGGTAAGCATTCTAACCTCTTGGTGCCTCAGTTTCCTTCCCTGCTTTTGTTTGTTTTTCAGATGGAGTCTCACTCAGTCACCCAGGTTGGAGTGCAGTGGCGCAGTCTCGGCTCACTGCAACCTCCACCTCCCAGGCTTAAGCAACTCTTGTGCCTCAGCCTCTTGAGTAGCTGAGGCTACAGGCATGCACCACCATGCCCTGCTAAATTTTTTGTATGTTTTGTAGAGACGGGGTTTCACCATGTTGACCAGGCTGGTCTCGAACTCCTGACCTCAAGCAATCCACCAGCTTTGGCTTCCCAAAGTGCTGGGATTACAGGCATGAGCCACTGCACCCAGCCTCAGTTTCCTTCTCTGTAAAATGGAGCGAAAAATAGTACCTACCTCAAAAGATTTTGGTGATAAATGAATTAATCCACATAAAAGGCCTAAAAAGAGATAGGCACATAGTTATTACTTGCTATTTCGAACACTGTATTCGGGTTCAGCGTGGTCTGGAACTAGATCTGGATTCTCCTTCCATGCTCTTACCTCTGCGCTCAGTTCCATCTTGCTATTTTGGGGCTCAAAGAAACCCTTCTCACAACCTCATCCAGTGTTGAAGACTCCATCTCAAAAAAAAAAAAAGAAAGAAAAGGCAAAAGTCAAACCAAAGAGTGGAAAAAAATCATTTCATTTCATTTTCTTTTTTTGTAGACAGGGTCTTGCTATGTTGCTCAGGGTGGTCTTGAACTCCTGGCCTCACACGATTCTTTCACCTCGGCCTCCCAAAGGGATTACAGGCACGAGCCACTGTGACTGGCTTGGAAAAAATAATTTCTTTTTTTTTTTTTTTTTTTTTTTTTTTTTTTGAGACGGAGTCTTGCTCTGCCGCCCAGGCTGGAGTGCAGTGGCCGGCTCTCAGCTCACTGCAAGCTCCGCCTCCCGGGTTCACGCCATTCTCCTGTCTCAGCCTCCCGAGTAGCTGGGACTACAGGCGCCCGCCTCGTCGCCTGGCTAGTTTTTTGTATTTTTTAGTAGAGACGGGGTTTCACCGTATTAGCCAGGATGGTCTCGATCTCCTGACCTCATGATCCGCCCGTCTCGGCCTCCCAAAGTGCTGGGATTACAGGCTTGAGCCACCGCGCCCGGCCAGGAAAAAATAATTTCTTATCCAGAAAAAAAAATTCTACAAAAATCAATAAGAAAACAACAGACTACTTAAGGGGAAAAAAGGGCAAAAATACTTGAATCAGCATTTCACAAAGAGGATTCCCAAACAGCCAAAAACCAAAAGAGAAAAACTTAAAATAGTGTTTACTTTCACAACCATAATAAGGAACCACTACACACCCAGCAGAATGGCCGAACAGTTGCCAAATGTCAGCAAGGGAGTAGAGTACCTTAGTTCATTTCATGCTGCCATAACAAAATACCCAAGACTTGGCAATTTATAAAGAACAGAGATTTATTTCACACAGTTCTGGAGACAGGGAAGTCCAAGGTCAAGGAAATTGCATCTGACCAGGGCCTTCTTGCTGCATCATCCCATGGCGGAAAGCGAAAGGGCAGGAGTGCTCATGTGAGAGAAAGGGGAAGCAGGCAGAACGCACCCTTTTATCATGAACCAACTCCAGCGATAACTAAATCACTCCTACCATAATTACATTAATCTATTCATGAAGACAGAGCCCTCATGATCTCTCATCACCTCTTAAATGACCCACCTCTCAACACTGTTGCTTTGGGGATTAATTTTCCAAGACATGAACTTTGGGGGACATATTCAAACCATAGTATAAAACAAGTAGAAATTTCATATACTGCCAAAGGACATGTAAATTGGTAGCAACCCTGGAAAAGTCTTTGGCAGTATCTGCTAAAGCAGAATATATGCATACTCATGACTCAGATGTTCTACTCCTAGATATACACTCAACATAAATGTATACATATGGGCTAGGCATGGTGGCTCATGCCTGTAATCTCACGGCTTTGGGAGGCTGAGGCGAAAGCATCCTTTGAAGCTAGGAGTTAGAGATCAGCTTGGGCAACACAGCAAGACCTCATCTCTGCAAATTTTTTTTTTTTTTTTTTAAGTTAGCCTGGTGGCATGTGCCTGTAGTCCTGGCAACTCAGGACTTTGTAATTACAATGAGCTATGATTGCACCACTGCATTCCAGCCTGGGTGAGAGAGCAAGACTCCATCTCTAAAAGACAATGGAAAAGTTTACAGTTGTTTACTGCGTGACATAAACAAGAATGTCCACAGTAACAGTATTTATAATAGTTCCACACTGGAAACTACTCAAATATCTATCAATAGTAGAATGAATAAACAAACTGGTTTATTTACGTATTTGTGGTTTATGGTTTTGTTTTGTTTTTGGTTTTGTTTTTTGAGATGGAGTCTCGCTTTGTTGCCCAGGCTGGAGTGCAGTGGCACGATCTCGGCTCACTGTAACCTCCGCCTCCCCAGGATTCAAGCCATTCTCCTGCTTCTTCCTCCCGAGTAGCTGGGACTACAGGTGCGTGCCACTACACCCGGCTAGGTTTTTGTATTTTTAGTAGAGATGGGGTTTCACCATGTTTGAGGTCAGGATGGTCTCAATCTCCTGACCTTGTGAGCCGCCCGCCTCAGCCTCCCAAAGTGTTGGGATTACAGGTGTAAGCCACCGTGCCCAACCAGTTTATCTTTTTAAACTATTTTTGTTTTAGTCAGGTCTTTTTATTTTATTTCATTTTATTTTCAAGTGTACAATTCAATGATTTTTAGTAAATTTACAGAGTTGTGTAATCATCACCATAATTCAATTTTAGAACATTCCATTACTCAAGAAAGATCCCTCATGACTATTAACAGTCACTCCCGGCCAGGCGCAGTGGCTCACGCCTGTAATCCCAGCACTTTGGGAGGCCGAGGCAGGCGGATCACGAGATCAGGAGATCGAGACCATCCTGGCTAACCCGGTGAAACCCTGTCTCTACCAAAAACACAAAAAATTAGCCGGGCGTTGTGGCGGGCGCCTGTAGTCCCAGCTACTCGGCAGGAGAATGGAGTGAACCCAGGAGGCGGAGGTTGCAGTGAGTCGAGATCGCACCACTGCACTCCAGCCTGGGCGACAGGCACCACTGCACTCCAGCCTGGGCGACAGATATAGGCTCTATCTCAAAAAAAAAAAAAAAAAAAACAGTCACTCCCCTTTCTAACCAGCCCCAGTCAACTGTTGTTAATCTAATTGCTATCTCTGTAGATTTGCCTTTTCTGGACATTTCAAATAAATTGAATTATCCAATATGTGGCCTTTTATGTGTGGCTACTTTCACTAAGTATAGTGTTTTTGATGTTCATCCATGTTTTAGCATGTACCAACACTTCATTCTTTTTAATGGCTGAATAGTATTCCATTATTCAGTGCCACACTCTCTTGACTACTGTAGATTTATAGTAAGTATTGAAATTGGGAAATTATGTCTTCTAGCTTTGTTACTCTTTTTCAAAATTGTTTTTGCTATTCTAGGCTCTTTGCCTTTTAAAATAAATTTTAGAAATAGCTAGTCAATTTTTGAAAAAAAAGCCTGCTTGGATTTTGAGAAGAATTGACTTGGATCTATAGATGAAATAGAGGAGAAATTCCTTATTAATAATGTAATAATGAGTCTTCTGATTCATAGACAGAGAATGTCTATTTATTTAGACCTTCTTTAATTTCTCTCAGCAAAGATTTGTAATTTTCAGTGTAATAATATTGCATGTCTGTTAAATTTATTCTGAAGTCTTTTTTTGAGACAGAGTCTTGCTCTGTCACCCAGGCTGGAGTACAATGGCACGATCTCAGCTCACTTCAACCTCCGCCTCATGGGTTCAAGCAATGCTCATACCTCTGTCTCCTGAGTAGCTGGGATTACAAGTACGTGCCACCACATGTGGATAATTTTTGTATTTTTAGTAGAGGTAGGGTTTCACCATGTTGGCCAGGCTGGTCTTGAAAACTCCTGACCTCAAGTGATCCTCCTGCCTTGGCCTCCCAAAGTGCTGGGATTGCCGGCATGAGCCACTGCCCCCGGCCCCAAAGTATTTTATACTTATCAATATTATTGTGAATAGAATTATTTTCCTAATTGTATTTTTGATTGTTCATGAGTAGTATATATAAATACAATTGATTTTTTTTTTTTTTTTTTTTTGAGACAGAGTCTTGCTCTGTCGCCCAGGCTGGAGTGTGATGGCACAATCTCGGCTCACTGCAAACTCCACCTCTTGAGTTCAAGTAATTCTCCTGCCTCAGCCTCCTGAGTAGCTGGGATTACAGGCGCCCACCACCATGCCTGGCTAATTTTTGTATTTTTAGTAGAGATGAGGTTTCACCATATTGGCCAGGATGGTCTTGAACTCCTGACCTTGTGATCCACCCACCTCAGCCTCCCAAAGTGCTGGGATTATAGGCATGAGCCACCGCACCCGGCCGCTTTGATCTTTTAATATTGTTGTTCTATCCTGCAACCTTGTTCTACTCCTTCATTGTTTTTTTGTTTGTTTCCTTTTTTTTTTTTTTTTTTTTTTTTTTTTTTGAGACCTTTATCACCCAGGCTGGAGTGCAGTGGCATAATCTTGGCTCACTGCAACCTCTGCCTCCGGGGTTAAAGTGATTCTCTTTCCTCAGCCTCCCGAGTAACTGGGATTACAGGTGCCGTCATCATGCCCGGTTAATTTTTGTATTTTTAGTAGAGACGGGGCATCACCATGCTGGCCGGATTGGTCTCAAACTCCTGACCTCAAGTGATTTGCCTGCCTTGGCCTCCCAACGTGCTGGGATTACAGGCATGAGCCACCGCGCCCGGCCTGCCTTCATTGTTTAGTAGGCTTTGATTGTAGTTCTTTTAGGATTTTCTTTGTATAAGATGATAGCACCTGTAAATGGGAATAGTTCTTCCTTTCTGACCTGCATGCCTTTTTTGTTGCCTAATTGCCTGGTTAGAACCTCCAATAACATGTTGAATAGAAACGGCCAAAGCAGACATTCTCGTTTTACTCCTGATCTTAGGGGGAAATCATTCAGTCTTTTACCACTAAGACTGATGTTAGTAGTTTTTCACAGATGCCTTCTATCAGCTTGAGATCCCTTCTATTCGTAGTTTTTGAGTTTGTTTGTTTTTTTAATCATGAAAGGTGTTAGACTTTGTCATTTTTTTTTCTTTTTAATTTTCCTCTTTTTTTTTTTTTTTCTTTTGGAGACAGAATCTTTTTTTTTTTTTTTTTTGAGACGGAGTCTCGCTCTGTCACCCAGGCTGGAGTGCAGTGGCCGGATCTCAGCTCACTGCAAGCTCCGCCTCCCGGGTTCACGCCATTCTCCTGCCTCAGCCTCCCGGGTAGCTGGGACTACAGGCGCCGCCACCTTGCCCGGCTAGTTTTTTGTAGTTTTTAGTAGAGACGGGGTTTCACCGTGTTAGCCAGGATGGTCTCGATCTCCTGACCTCGTGATCCGCCCGTCTCGGCCTCCCAAAGTGCTGGGATTACAGGCTTGAGCCACCGCGCCCGGCCTTGGAGACAGAATCTTGCTGTGTCTCTCAGGCTGGAGTGCAGTGGTATGATCTTGGCTCACTGAAACTTCTGCCTCCCAGGTTCAAGCGATTCTCCTGCCTCAGCCTCCCGAGTAGCTGGGACTACAGGTGCATGCCACGATGCCCAGCTAATTTTTGTAGTTTTAGTGCAGATGGGGTTTCTCCATGTTGGCCAGACTGGTCTTGAACTGCTGACCTCAAGCGATCCCCACCCAACTCGGCCTCCCAAAGTGCTGGGATTACAGGCATGAACCACCACACCCGACCTGTCAATTTTTTTTCTGTGTTTATTGAGGATCGTGTGGTTTTTGTCCTTTATTTTACAGATATGGTATATTGCATTGATTGATCTTTATATGTTAAATCAACTGTATATTCTTGAGACAATTCCACTTGGTCTTGGAGCATATTTGTTTTTGGAGAAATTTTGCATTTATATTTATAAGAGACACTGGTGTTAGTTCTCTTTTTGTGTGTGTCTTTTTCTAGTTTTGATATCAGCGTAACATTGACCTCACAGAATGATTTAGGAAGTATTCCTTCCTCTTCCATTTTTGGAAGGTTTTGAGAAAGACTGGTGTTAAATCGGGGCCTGGGCTCTTCTTTGTGGGAAACTTTTTGTTTTGTTTTGTTTTGTTTTGTTTGAGACAGGGTCTCACTCTGTCTGTGCAGTGGTGTGGTCATGGCTCACGATAGCCTTGACCTCCTGGGCTCAGGTGATCACCCCCCCAAGCCTCCCTAGTAGCTGGGACTGCAGGCGCATGCCACCACGTCAGGCTAATTTTCGTATTATTTGTAAAGATGAACTTTTGCCATGTTGCCCAGGCTGATCTTGAAACCCTGGGCTCAAGAGATCCACTTGCCTCAGCTCCCCAAAGTGCTGGGATTACAGGCATTAGCCACCACATCTGGCTGGAAACTTTTTTATTATTAATCCAATCTCTTTACTTGTAAATAGATCTATTCAGATTTTCTATGTCTTCTTTAGTGAGTTTGTGTCTTTCTGCGAGTGTATATGTTTTATCTACATTATCTAATTTGTTGTCATAGAATTGTTCATAGTATTCCATTATAGTCTTTTTTTCTTTCTGTAATGTGGGTATTAATGCCTCCTCTCTCATTCCTGATTTTTTTTTTTTTTTTTTTTGAGACGAAGTTTCACTCTTGTTGCCCAGGCTGGAGTGCAATGGCGGGATCTCGGCTCACCACAACCTCCACCTCCCGGGTTCAATCGATTCTCCTGCCTCAGCCTCCTTAGTAGCTGGGATTACAGGCATGCGCCACCACGCCCAGTTAATTTTGTATTTTTAGTAGAGACAGCGTTTCTCCATGTTGGTCAGGCTGGTCTTGAACGTCCGACCTCATGTGATCCACCCGCCTCGGCCTCCCAAAGTGCTGGGATTACAGATGTGAGCCACCGCACCTGGCCCTGATTTTGTTAATTTGTGTCTTCTCTCTTTTATTTGTAGTAAGTCTAGCTAAAGGGTGTCAGTTTTGTTGATATTTTCAGGGAACCAACCTTTGGTTTCATCAATTTTCCCTATTGTTTTTCCAGTCTCTATTTCATTTATTTCAACTTTAATCTAAATGATTTCATTCCTTCAGCTTGCTTTAGGTTTATTTTGCTCTTTTAAAAAATTAATTTCTTAAGGTAGAATGTTGGGTTACTGATTTGAAGTCTTTCTCTTAATATAGAGATTTATGAGGAAGCTGCAGCTGTATCCTATAAGTTGTAGTGCGTTGTGTTTTGTTTCATTTATCTCAAGTCTCTAATTTTCCCTATGATTTCTTTTTACCCACTGGCTATTTAGGATTTTATAGTTTATTTTTCACATATTTCTGGATTTCTGAAATTTCCTTCTGTTATTTTTTTCAACTGTGGTTGGAAAACATGCTTTGGATGATTTCAATCCTTTAAGATTTATTGAGGCTTGTTTTATGGTTTAATATAAGGTATATCCTAAATAATTTTTCATGCACCTTTCAGTAGAATGTGGATTCTGCTTATTGTTGGGTGGAGTGTTTTATAGATGTCTGTAAGATATACTTTTTTTTTTTTTTTTTTTTTTTTTTTGAGACGGAGTCTTGCTCTGTCGCCCGGGCTGGAGTGCAGTGGCCGGATATCAGGTCGCAAGCTCCGCCTCCCGGGTTTACGCCATTCTCCTGCCTCAGCCTCCCGAGTAGCTGGGACTACAGGCGCCCGCCACCTCGCCCGGCTAGTTTTTTGTATTTTTAGTAGAGACGGGGTTTCACCGTGTTAGCCAGGATGGTCTCGATCTCCTGACCTTGTGATCCGCCCGTCTCAGACTCCCAAAGTGCTGGGATTACAGGCTTGAGCCACCGCGCCCGGCTAAGATATACATTCTTTTGGAGACAAGATCTTGCTCTGTTGCCCAGGCTCGCGTGTGGCGTGCAGTGGCAAGATCATAGCTCACTGCAGCTTCAACCTCTTGGGCTCAAGCAACCCTCCCACCTCAGCACCCTGAGTAGCTGTGACTACAGGCACACACCACCATGTCTGGCTAATTTTTAAACTTTTTGCAGAGATAGGGTCTCACTATGTTGTCCAGGTTGGTCTCAAACTCCTGGCCTCAAGTGATCCTCTGGCCTTGACCTCCCAAAGTATTGGGCTTATAGGTGTGAACCACTGAGCCCAGCAGATCTAGTTGTTAATGTTGTTCAAGTCTTCTATTATTAATCTTCTAGCTAGTTCTGTTCATTATTGGGTATTGAGTTCTCCAACAATTATTGCTTCTTTTTGGGGGGGGGATGAAGTCTTGCTCTGTCACCCAGGCTGGACTGCAGTGGCATGATCTCGGCTCACTGTAACATCTGCCTCCTAGGTTCAAGCAATTCTCTTGCCTCAGCCTCTTGACTAGACGGAATTATAGGCACCCGTGTTGGCCAGGCTGGTCTCAAATTCCTGACCTCAAGTGACCCACCTGCCTCAGCGTCCCAAAGTGCTGGGATTACAGGCATGAGCCACTGTGCTGGGCCTATTGTTTCATTTCTATTTGTCCATTCAATTCTGTCAATTTCTGTTTCATATATTTTAGGGGTACTCCTGCTAGATGCATATATGTTTATAATTGTTACATCTTCTTTTAACTCAAGTAAAAGATTTTGCCTTAAAATCTATTTTGTCTGATATTAGTATAGGTACTCTAGCTCTCTGTTGATATATTTTCATGGCATATCTTTTTCTATCTTTTTTTTTTTTTAACAGGCTTAATTCGTTTTATTTTTGTTTGTTTTTTAAAAACCTTGTATTGTAGCCACAGTTGGAGCCTGGGTCCTCTATACAGAGACTCTGGTTTGAGTCTTGACAAGATGGTCAGTGAATTCCTAATAGGAAGAGTTGGTGATATTATCTCTTTCCAGATGTTGAGGGTCAGATAGCTGTAGGTCTTGGCATCAAATGTGGGCTTGGCAAAGTTGCCTAGGGTGACAGTGCAGCCTCTGGCTGAAGTGTAGCAGCCCTGGATGCCACTGTGGAAGCCTCCGGGTCCTTCTACTGTACCGGAGTCACCTGGTATTTGATATTTTCTTGGAGAAGAAGCTCTTTTTTATCATGTAACTTTCAATCTATATGTGTCTTTGACAAGAAAGTGTGTCTCCTGTAGACAGAATATAGTTGAATCATGTTTTTTAAGAAATCCATCCGATCAAACTGTTTTTAATTGGGGAATTTAATACATTTATATTCAATGTAATTACTGAAAAGATAACACTTACGTCTGCCATTTTTCTATTTGTTTTATATGTATATATTATATCTATATTTATAGTCTTTTTTTCTTTTGAGTACATTCATGTGTAATTTTTTTCTTCTGAGTCTTTTTTTGTTCCTCTATGCCTCCATTATTACCTTCTTTTATGTTGAATGTAGTATTTTATTTCCTGTGTGTGTGTATGGTTTTTTTTTTTTTTTTTTTTTTTTTTTTTGAGACGGAGTCTCGCTTTGCCGCCCAGGCTGGAGTGCAGTGGCGTGATCTCGGCTCACTGCAAGCTCCGCCTCCCGGGTTCACGCCATTCTCCTGCCTCAGCCTCCGAGTAGCTGGGACTATAGGCACGCACCACCATGCCAGGCTAATTTTTTGTATTTTTGGTAGAGATGGGGTTTCACCGTGTTAGCCACGATGGTCTCAATCTCCTGACCTTGTGATCCGCCCGCCTCGGCCTCCCAAAGTGCTGGGATTACAGGCGTGAGCCACCGCGCCCGGCGTGTATGGTTTTAAAAATAGTTTTCAACCATATTTTTAGTTATCTTCTTAGCATTTCCCCTGGGGAGTACAATTAAGAACTTAATTTAAAAGAATCAAATTAGGATTAATGCCAACTTAATTTCAACAGTATAGAAAACCTTTGCCCCAATATAGCTCCAATCCCATTCTTCTCCTTGTGCTACTATTTTCCTATAACTTACATCTTTGTACATTTTAAACACATCAACATAGTTTTAATAATGATTGCTTCATGCAGCCATTTTGTAAATCAGATAGAAGATTTACAAACAAAAGTAATTTATACTATCATTTATATTTACCTATATAGTTACCTTTGTTAATGCTCTTTATTTCTTTGTGTGAATTTGACTTACTGTCTAATGTCCTTTCATTTTAGTTTGAAGAATTCTCTTTAGTATTTCTTGTAGACACAGGTCTGCCAGTGACAATTTTGCTGTTTGTGTTTATATAGGAATATATTTTATTTCTTTCTTTTTTTTTTTTTTTTTGAGACAGAGTCTTGCTCTGTCGCTCGGGCTGGAGTGCAGTGGCCGGATCTCAGCTCACTACAAGCTCCGTCTCCCGGGTTCACGCCATTCTCCTGCCTCAGCCTCCCGAGTAGCTGGGACTACAGGCGCCCGCCACCTCGCCCGGCTAGTTTTTTGTATTTTTCAGTAGAGACGGGGTTTCACCATGTTAGCCAGGATGGTCTCAATCTCCTGACCTCGTGATCCGCCCGTCTTGGCCTCCCAAAGTGCTGGGATTACAGGCTTGAGCCACCGCGCCTGGCCTAGGAATATATTTTATTTCTAATTTGCTTTTGAAGGACAGTTTTGCTGAATATTAAATTCTTGGTTGATAGTCTTTTTTTTTTTTCTCAACACTTTGAATAGGCAATTCTACTACCTTCTGGAATCCATAATTTCTGGTGAGAAAACGCCTGTTAATCTTTTCTTTTTGAGATGGAGTCTAGCTCTGTTGCCCAGGCTGGAGTGCAGTGG
Organism: Rhinopithecus roxellana; assembly: GCF_007565055.1. Lineage (NCBI taxonomy): Eukaryota > Metazoa > Chordata > Mammalia > Primates > Cercopithecidae > Rhinopithecus > Rhinopithecus roxellana. The sequence goes on along the minus strand of NC_044568.1, from coordinate 42,169,931 downwards.
CGTGATCTTGGCTCACTACAACCTCCATCTCTCGGGTTCAAGCAATTCTCCTGCCTCAGCCTCCTGAGTAGCTGGGAGTACAGACGTGCACCACCACATCCAGCTAATTTTTGTATTTGTAGTAGAAATGAGACTTCACCACGTTGCCAGGTTGGTCCAGAGCTCCTGACTTCAGGTGATCTGCCTGCCTTGGCCTCCCAAAGTGCTGAGATTACAAGTGTGAGCCACCATGCCCAGCCAACAGCTATTAATCTTATTGAGGATCCTTTGTCTATGATGAATGGGTTTTCTCTTGCTGCTCTCAAGATTCTCTCTTTAGCTGTCTTTCTAATGTTTTACAATAATGTGTCTAGGTGATGGTCTCTTTGAGTTTATCTTACTTTAAGTTCATTGAGATTCTTTTTTTCCCTAACCCAGCTTCACACTGATAGATTCTTAAATGTGAGGATTAATGTTGCTCATTAAGTTAGGAAAGCTTTCAGCCATTGCTTTTTCAAATTTTTTTTTACTTTTTTCTCTTTTCTCCTTCTGGGACTCTCACTACACATATATTGGTATGTTTGATAGCATAACACAGGTCTCTGAGGCTCTGTTCACATTTTTCATTCCCTGCCCTCAACCATTTTATAGACTGGATAATCTTTCTTTCTCTCTTTCTCCCTTCCCTCCTTCCTTCCCTCCTTCCTTCCTTCCTTCCTTCCTTCCTTCCTTCCTTCCTTCCTTCCCTCCCTCCCTCCCTCCCTCCCTCCCTCCCTCCCTCCCTCCCTTCCTTCCTTCCTTCCTTCCTTCCTTCCTTCCTTCCTTCCTTCCTTCCTTCCTCTCTCTCTCTCTTGCTTGCTTGCTTGCTTGCTTGCTTGCTTTTCTTTCTTTTCTTTCTTTTTTGACAGACTCTCGCTGTGTTGCCCAGCCTGGACAATCTCGGCTCACTGCAACTTCTGCCTCTGGTGTTCAAGCGATTCTCCCACTTCAGCCTCCGAGTAGCTGGGATTACAGGCATACACCACCACATGCCCGGCTATTTTTTGTGTTTTTAGTAGAAACAGGGTTTCACCACATTGGCCAGACTAGTCTCAAACTCCTGACCTCAGGTGATCTGCCCACCTTAGCCTCCCAAAGTGCTAGGATTATAGGCGTGAGCCACTGCGCCTGGCCAAGACTGGATAATCTTAATTAACCTATCTTCAAGTTCACAAATTATTCCTTCTGCCAGCTCAAGGCTGCTTTGGAGCCCTTCCAGTGAATTTTTTCATTTCAGTTATTATATTTTTCAACTCCAGAATTTCTGTTTGTTCCTTATTTTACAATTTCTGTCTCTTTATTGGTATTCTCTATGGGTGAGACATTGTTTGTATACTTTAATTCTTTAAACATGGTTTATTTGTGTTCATTGAACATATTTATAGCAGTTGACTTAAAGTTGTCATCTCACAGTTCAGTGTTTGGGCTTCCTCAGGAGACAGCTTCTATTGACTACTCTCCCTCACCTAATGTATAGGTCATACTTTCCCATTTTTTGACATGTCTCCAAAATTTTTAAATTAAAAACTGGGAATTTAAAATGATATAACATGTTATCAAGCAGGGTCCCACGGAAATAAAAGAAAAAAATAAAATGATATAACATGGAAACTCTGGCAATCACATTCCACCTTCCCAGAGCTTGTTACAAACTGAATGTTTGTGTCTCCAAAAATCCATATGTTGAAGCCCCAGTATGGCTGTATTTAAGGTTAAATAGGTCATAAGGATGGGGCCTTGATCTGATAGGATTAGTATCTTCATCGGAAGAGATACCAGTCAGCTCGATCTCTTAGTGTTAGCTACACTTGCATTGATGTGTGAGCAGTGTCTAGAACATCTTCATTTTGCAAAATGGAGCTCTATGCCCATTAAACAGCTCCCCATTCCCTCATCCCCCACAGCCTTTGGCAACCACCATTGTACTTTCCGTCTCTGTGAATTTGACTACTCTAGTTACGTCACATGAGGGAAATTACACAGTATTTGCCTTTTGAGACTGGCTTATTTTACTTGGCATAATATTCTCAAAGTCATCCATGTTGTAGTATGTGTCAGAATTTCCTTCCTTTTTAATGAATAATATTCAATTTGTGTATATGCCACATCTGGTTTGTGCATTCATCTCTTGATGGACACTTGGGCTGCTTACACCTCTTGACTGTTATGAAAAATGCCACAGTGAACATGAATGTGCAGATATCTGTTCACGATCCTGCTTTCAGTTCTTTTAGATACACACCCAGAAAAGGAATGTCTGGATCACATAGTAATTCTACTTTTTTTTTTTTTTTTTTTTTTTTTGAGACGAGGTCTCGCTCTGTCGCCCAGGCTGGAGTACAGTGGCGCGATCTCGGCTCACTGCAAGCTCCGCCCACTGGGTTCATGCCTTTCTGCTGCCTCAGCCTCCTGAGTAGCTGGGACTACAGGCGCCCGCCACCACGCCCGGCTAATTTTTTGTATTTTTAGTAGAGACAGGGTTTCACCGTGTTAGCCAGGATGGTCTCGATCTCCTGACCTCGTGATCCACCCGCCTCGGCTTCCCAAAGTGCTGGGATTACAGACATGAGCCACCGCACCTGGCCAGTAATTCTACTTTTAATTTTTTCGGGAACCACCATACTGTTTTCCATAGTGGCTATACTATTTTATATTCCCACCAACAGTGAACAAGAGTTCCAATTCCTCCACATCCTTGCCATCACTTGTTATTTTCTGTCTTTTTTTATTTTCAGTCATCCTAATGGGTGTGGATTGATATTTGTCTTGATTTGCAGTTTCCTAATGATTAATGATGTTAAACGCTTTTTCACCTTGGCCATTTGTATATCTTTCTAGGAGAAATACCTATTCAAGTCCTTTGCTCATTTAAAAATTGGGTGTCTTTTTCTTATTGTGTTGCAGGAATTCCTCATATATATATATATATATATATATTATTTATTTATTTATTTATTTATTTATTTATTTATTTATTTATTTTGAGACAGAGTCTCACTTTGTCACCCAGGCTGGAGTGCAGTGGTGTGATCTCAGCTCACTGCTGCCTCTGCCTCCTGGATTTAAGCAATTCTCCTGCCTCAGCCTACCAAGTAGCTGGTATTACAGTGCACACAACCACACCTGGCTAATTTTTTGTATTTTTAGTAGAGATGGGGTTTCACCATGTTGGTTAGGCTGGTCTCGAACTCCTGATTTCAAGTGAACCACCTGCCTTGGCTTCCCAAAGTGCTGGGATTACAGGCGTGAGTCACTGCACCCGGCCAAGTTCCTCATATATTTTGAATATTAACCCTGGATATGTAGTTGCAAGTATAGTAGTATAGTCTCTCGTTCTGTAGGTTGTCTTTTCACTCTGTTGATTGTGTCATTTGATGCACAGAAGTTTTAGATTTTGATGTAGTTTAATTTATCCATTTTTACTTTTGTTATCTGTGCTTTTGGTATGATAACCAGAAAATCCTTGCCAAGTCTGATGTCATGAAGCTTTCTTGTATGTTTTCTCCTAAAAGTTTTATAGTTTATTTTTTACATTTAGGCTTCTGGGTCCATTTTGAGTTAATTTTTGTATATGGTGTATAAAGTAAGGATCTAACTTTATTCTTCTGTATGTGGATATTCAGTTCTCCCATACCATTTGTTGAAGAGACTGTCCTTTCTTCATTGTGTAGTCTTCGCACTCCTGTCAAAGCTCATTTGACCATATGAACAAGAGTTTATTTCTGGGCTCTGTATTTTGTACCAGTCATTTATATGTCTGTCTTTATACTGGTACCACACTGCTTTGATTACTGTTGCTTTGCAGTATGTTTTTTATTATTTACTTTTATTTTATTATTATTATTATTTGTAGAGATGAGGTCTCACTTTGTTGCCCAGGCTGGCCTCAAACTCCGGGCGTCAAGCATTTCTCCTACTTTGACCTCTCAAAGTGCTGGGGTTATAAACATGAGCCACACTGCCTAGCCTGTAGTATGTTTTTAAGTCAGAAAGTGTGAGGTTTCCAACTTTGTTTTTCTCTTTCAATATTAGTTTGGCAATTTGGGTTCTCTTGAGTTTCCATATAAATTTTAGAATTTTTTAAAAAAATGATGTTGGGATTTTGATAGGGATTGGTTTAAATTTGTAGATTGCTTTGGTTACTATTGACATCTTAACAATATTAAATCTTTTGATCCATGAACATAGGATGTCTTTCCGTTTATTTGTGTCTTTATTTCTTTCAGAAACATTTGTAGTTTTCAACATATAAGCCTTTCATCTTGTTGGTTAGGTTAGGTTTATTCCTACATATTTTATTCTTTTTGATGCTATTGTAAATGGAATTATTTTCTTAGTTTTATTTTCAGATTGTTAATTGTTAGTGTGTGGAGATGCAATTGATTTTTTTTTTTTTTTTTTTTTGGACAAGATCTGGCTCTGTCACCCAGGCTGGAGCACAGTGGTGTGATCTCAGCTCCCTGCAACCTCTGCCTCCCAGGTTCAAACCATCCTCTCGCCTCACCATCCCAAGTAGCTAGGACCACAAGTGTGCACCACCACACTCAGTGAATTTTTGTATTTTTTGTAGGGACAGGGTTTTGCCATATTGCCCAGGCTGGTCTTGAACTTGTGAGCTCAAGTGATACATCTGCCTTGAACTCCCGAAGCGCTGGGATTACAGGCACAAGCCACTGTGCCCAGCTGCAATTGACTTTTATGTGTCCATTTTGTGTCCTGCAACTTTACTGAATGGTTTGTTAGTTCTAATAGTTTTTGTTTTTGTTTTTGTTTTTTTGTTTGTTTGTTTGTTTTTGAGACGGAGCCTTGCTCTGTCACCCAGGCTGGAGTGCAGTGGCCAGATCTCAGCTCACTGCAAGCTCCGCCTCCCGGGTTCACGCCATTCTCCTGCCTTAGCCTCCCGAGTAGCTGGGACTACAGGCGCCGCCACCTCGCCCGGCTAGTTTTTTTTTTTTTTTTGTATTTTTAGTAGCGACAGGGTTTCACCATGTTAGCCAGGATGGTCTCGATCTCCTGACCTCGTGATCCGCCCGTCTCGGCCTCCCAAAGTGCTGGGATTACAGGCTTGAGCCACCGTGCCCGGCCAGTTCTAATAGTTTTTTAAGGGACGTAATTTTTAGGGTTTGCTACATATAGGATCATGTCATCTGCAAATAGAGGTAATTGTACTTCTACATTGTCAGTATGAATGAAAGTATGAATTATTTCTCTTTCTTGCCTAAATGCTCTGGCTAGGATTCCAGTACTATGTTATTAGAAGTGGTAAAAGCAGGCATACTTACTTGTTCCTGGTCTTAGAGAACAAGCTTTCAGTCTTTCACTGTCAGGTTTTTTTAAATCTGTACATAACTATGTTCAGGTAGTTTCCTTCTATTCCTAGTTTGTTGTGTATTCCTCCTTTGTTTTTGACAAAAGTCATGTCTTAATCTTATTGTCATTTCTATCTATATGATGGATTTTCTTTTCTGCTTTCAAATTTTTATTTTTTTCCTTTCAACAGTATAATTATAATGTGCTCATGTGTGGATCTCTTTGAGTCTATCCTACTTCTGGCTCATTCAGATTCTAGGATGTGTAGATTAATGTTTTCATCAAATTTTGGAATTTTTCAGCCATTTTTTTCTCTGAATATTTTTTTCTGCCAATTTCTCTATCTTTTCCCTCTTTCTCAGAGTCCTGTTACCAGGATGTTGGTGCATTTGATGATGGGCCACAGGCTTCTGAGTCTCTGTTCATTTTCTTCAGTCTTTTTTCTCTCTATTATTCAGCTTGTATAACCTCTGCTGATCTATCCTCAAGATCGCCGATTCTTTAGTTTGTCAGCTCAAATTTGCTTTTAAGTCCCTCCAGGGAAATTTTCATTTTAGTTACTATACTTTTAAAATCCAGAATTTCTATTGGTTCTCTTAAAAATAATTTCTCTTGGCAGGGCACGGTGGCTCACGCCTCTCTAATCCCAGCACTGTGGGAGGCTGAGGCAGGTGGATTACCTGAGGTCAGGTGTTTGAGACCAGCCTGGCCAACATGGCAAAACCCCATTTCTACTAAAAATACAAAACTTAGCAAAATTTACAACAAAATACAAAACTTATAACAAAACTGTGAGAAAAAATAACCATTTGAAAACTGGAGATTGATCAAAATTATAAGTAGTAGGTAGAATAATGGGTGACAGAGCGAGATTCTGTCTCAAGAAAAGAAAAAAGAAAAAACTAACACAGTATGTAAGAAATTGAGAAGTGTTTACTTTGAAAAGTCTTGAACCTTAATGAGAAAAGAATGAGGGCTTTGTGTGTGTGGGTGGGTGTTTCAGAGCTTCCCCACTCAGTCATTCTGGAAGTCCCACCCATATATGATACATTCTTACAATGGAATACTGTGGAGGAATGAGGATGAAGTAAAAGGACAAGCAAAGATATGGCTGAATCTCCTAAACATAATGCTGAATGAAAGAAGTCGAGCACAGGCCAGGTGCAGTGGCTCATGCCTGTAGTCCTAGCTGCTAGGGGAGCTGAGGTGGGAGGATAGCTGAGGTTGAGGCTGGAGTGAGCCGTGATCGTGCCACTGCACTCCAGTCTGGGCGACAGAGCGAGATGCTGTCTCAAAAAAAAGAAAAGAAGTCAGGCATAAAGGAATGCTTTGTGTATGATTCAGTTTTTTTCTTTTTTTTTTTTCTTTTTTTTGAGACAGCATTTCACTCTGTCACCCTCTGGCTCACTGCAGCCTTGGCCTCCCAGGCTCAAGTGATCCTCACACCTCAGCCTCTCTAGTAGCTAGGGCCACAGGCTTGTACCACCATGCCTGGCTAATTTTTTTTTTTTTTTTTTTTTGGTAGAGATGGGGCCTCACTACATTGCCTAGGCTGTTCTCGAACTCTTGGGCTCGGGTAATCCTCCTACCTCAGCTTCCCAAAGTGCTGGGATTAGAGGCATGAGCACCCAGTGCACGCAGTCACTTTTTCTATGATTTAAACAGAAATAACTAGTCTAAGTATTAGGAGCCACTGTGATGGAAGAGGTCATGAGGGGGTTTCTGGGTTCTTCTTCTTCTTCTTCTTTTTTTTGAGACGGAGTCTCACTCTGTTGTCCAGGCTGGAGTGCAGTTGCGTGATCTCGGCTCACTGCAACCTCCACCTCCCGAATTCAAGCAATTCTCCTTCTTCAGCCTCCTTAGTAGCTGGCACTACAAGCGCCTGCCACCAGGCCCCGCTAATTTTTGTATTTTTAGTAGAGATGGGGTTTCACTATATTGGCCAGGCTGGTGTTGGACTCCTGCCTTTGTGATCTGCCTGCCTTGGCCTCCCAAAGTGTTGGGATTACAGGTGTGAGCCACCATGCCCAGCACTTCTTCTTCTTCTTCTTCTTCTTTTTTTAAACTTTTTATTTTCAAGCAATTTCAAACTTACAGCAAATTTGCAAAAATAGAATAAAGAAATCCTGTATTTCCATAACCCTGATCCACCAACTGTTAACATTTTACCACTTAAAAAATAATAATTCTTTGCATACGAGGAGTCCAAGCCCATGCAGATACAGCATTCCTGCGACAGTGACTTCCAGGATCCCACACTAGAAGAAGGGCAAGAGGAGGGGCCTTGTGCCACATGGTTGGTTCTGGGGGACCCACTCCTTAGTTAGGTGGCCACTCACCACAGAGAGAGATGACACTGTTCATTGTCCAGTTTGAAGGCTCCTGAGATTCCAAATGCTCTTGGTTCCCCTCTGTTCTTCTCTATAATTCTCCATCTGTGTCTAGATTACCAGGTTATAGGGTGAGTAAATAGCAGGGAACTGAGGGTTGGCGGGGGCACTGTGGAAAGAACCCTGGGCTCTGGGATAAATGTCCATACATTTTCTTTGTTCTTCCCCTCACACCATTCCTCATGCTTTTCTGCTTCCCCTTTCTGCTTCCTTCCCTATAAGCTGTCACCTCCTCTCAGTTTCAGCCACTACCTCTTGTCTGGGGACTGGGAGTTGGAGTTTCCCTGGGTCAAGCATGTCACCTTCCAACTCGGGTGTTCTATCTGTGAAATGTGCAAGGGACGTTTATACGCTTTCAACCACCAAAGGCTGTTGTAAATATCATTTGGAGCAAACTGGCAAGTTTTTGATCCTCAAATAGCCTGGCAGTGGCAGGCATGACCACTCCCTTTTCACAGAGTCACAGCCTGAGTCCCAAGGGCATGGGGTCTGGTAGTCAAGCTTCACTGCCAGTTGGTGGCAGAGCCCTTATCTCTGAGACTTAGGCTACAAGCCTCTTAGACAGGCTACAAGATGACTCTCATTTTTATAGAATACCGAAAAGCCAATTGGAAGCCCACAAAACATATCAAATGGCAGAAAAGGTAGATGGAATGTGTAGAATTGTTTGCTTTTCTAAGGGTTTTCTTCTTGAAGAAAGAGGAACTGTGGTTTTACGATGGGACTTGCTCTGGGAATACAGGCCAGGACAAGCTGCTTATTCAGAACAAAGTCCTGGAGGGCAAATCATCTTCTCTTTGCCCAATCATTGCTCCTTGGAGAACGTCCATTATTTGCAGAGCCTGGTTGACTCTTTACCAAACCTATTTCCTCTTCTTGGGCACTCAGCTCTTCTGTTTCCCAGCCTTCCTTGCAAAGAGGTGAGGCCAGGTGTCTGAATTCTGGCCAATAGAATGTGATCAGAGCTGATGCACCCAACTTCCAGACTTGGACCAAAAGTTTCCCATGCTCCAGGCCTGCTTCTATTTTCCCTTTTATGACTTGATGCAGATGAACACAGTGATCTGTTAACAACAGCAGAACCACAAATGGGAGGAGTCCGGGTGCCTGAACTGCCACTTGGAGAAGAGCTGCTCATTCATCAGGAACATCTGTTTTGAACTTTATGTGGTGAGACATAAACTTACTGTGTCGGAGCCATTATACAATTTGAGGTTTGTTTGTTATGACATCTGACGTTACATTATCTAATACATGCTAGTTTACCTGATTCCAGTGGTTCCTTTTTTAACTACGGAAGACATTTATATTCTTCACGTGTTCAACAATTTCTCCATCCCACATAAACCATAAGTATTTTCTTAATCCCCTATTAGAACCTTAGAAATAAAGTGTGCTCCAGAGTTTCATCTCTCCCCTCTTTGAAGTGGATCTTCTTCTTGTGACTCTGCCATCCCAAGGAATTTCTAAGAAATATTTGCAATCAGAATTGGAATGAAGAGACAAGGAAAAGGAGAACTGATGATAGCAAGTATTGACTGTTCTTTTGAGTTTTGCTGTAAAGATCCAGCACCTGGAAGGGGATGTGAGATCTGTTTTCCTAACGCACTATTTTCTTAAGATGGGAGAATTACTGGTTTGTTCCATGCCAATGAGAATGATACAGTAGGACTGGGCACGGTGGCTCACACCTGTAATTCCAGCACTTTGGGACACCGAGGCAGATAGATTGCTTGAGGTCAGGAGCTCAAGGCCAGCCTGGTCAACAAGGTGAAATCCGTCTCTAAAAAAAAAAGTACAAAAATTAGCCAGAAGTGGTGGGTGGGCACCTGTAATCCGAACTACTCGGGAGGCTGAGGCAGGAGAATCGCTTGATCCCGGGAGGCAGAGGTTGCAGTAAGATGAGATTGCACCAGTGCATTCCAGCCTGGGCAACAGAGCGAGACTCTGTCTCAAAGAAAAAAAAGAGAGAGAGAGAGAGAGAATGATACAGTAGAAAGGAGGAAATTGACGATGCAGGAAAGAAACAGGAGAATAGAGGAGTGATGTCCTTCAAGGGTGTTCAAGCTTTTGGCTTCCCTGGGCCACACTGCAAGAAGCAGCATTGTCTTGGGCCACACGTAAAATACACTAACACTAACGATAGCTGATGAGCTAAAAAAAAAAATCGCCCAAAAGTCTCCTAATGTTTTAAGAAAGTTTACGCATTTGTATTGGGCCGCATTCAAAGCTGTCCTGGGTCTCATGCGACCCACAGGCCCTGGGTTGGACAAGCTTATCCTTGAGTGAGGAACAAGGAAAATGCAGTGGGCAGATGTGACGGTTGCAGGTGGGTGGGATCTTCTGATAACTTCTCCTTTCTTGGGGACATGGAACTCAGGGTCATAGGTTTCAAGTGCGGATAAGTGAAGAGGAGTTTGAAGGTTTGAGTGGAGAGAGGAAAGTACGAAATAGTCAAAGAGAGTGGGAGAGCAAATGAGTCAGGGAAATGCAGCGGGACTTTTGGGTGGCACTGAGGTGAGTGATCTTGGATTTACCATTAGCATGACTGAGTGGCTTTCTCCAGCCATGTCAGCTGCACTGGGCAGGTGCAGAGTTGGTGGAGAGTTGGGTTTTCTGGGTTCTGGATTTACCGTTAGCATGACTGAGTGGCTTTCTCCAGTCATGTCAGCTGCACTGGGCAGGTGCAGAGTTGGTGGAGAGTTAGGTTTTCTGGGTTCTGGTTTTACCAGGAGTTAGCAGGAATGAGAGTTGAAGTTATTTGGGAAGGGAGCCAAGGGTGCAGGTAAACAATGCCTGTAATGAAAGACCATGAAAGTTGGGAGCTCAGTAAGGTGACAATTAAGGACGTGAAAGAGAGGCAAGAGAAAAGGGCAGGATCAGGCTGGGTGAGTCTAAAGGACTATTGGAGTTGGATGCTCAAGGCAATGAGCTGGACAGACAGACGGTGGTGGTTGGAGAGTGGGGTGTTTTATGTTGAGATTATGTAAGTGCAATTACTGGTAATGACACAGTCCAGGATATGACCTTGGGAGTGAGGGGCTGAGGCAGGTAGAGGACAAGCTCACTGGAGGAAAGGAGACCGTAGCACAGAAAAGCTGGTTACTGAAATCAACCATGTGGCTCTGAGATACGAGTGCCTTGTTTGCTTTCCTAGCTGTACACTGTGTGGGTCACCAAGCTCTCAGTTTGGTATTAGCAATTTATTTGTAACGCAGAGGGCCTTACCTGGGGAATTTAGCCAGATTGTATATTTGTAGTCTGCTCCCAGAATGTCTTTTTTCTTTTTCTTTTTCTTTTTTGAGATAGGGTTTTGCTCTGTTGCTTGGGCTGGAGTGCAGTGATGCGATCACTGCTCACTGCAGCCTTGATCTCCTGGGCTCAAGCAATCCTCCCACCTCAGCCTCCCAAACAGCTGGGACTACAGGCATGTACCACCATGCCCAGCTAATTTTTAAAGTCTTTTGTAGAGATAGCATCTCGCTATATTGCCCAGGCTAAGGTCTCAAACTCCTGGCCTAAAGCGATCCTCCTGCTACGGCCTTTCAAAGTGCTGGGATTACAGGCGTGAGCCAGTGCACCCAACCCAGAATCTTACTTTCTAATGACTGAACTGCATTTAGTGTTAGTTACACATGTATATGGTTAAGATATATGAAAATTCAATATATTTTATAGCTGAAGTATTCTAAAGTAATGGATGTTTCTAGCAAATAGTGGTGACTTCAGTTAATGAAATATTCCTTTTGCACCACAGTCCTTGGCTTAACAAAGATGAGAACCTTTTAACACAACTTTGTGTTAAAGAGATGTGATCATCTGAGTTTAATGTAAGGGGAGGGAGTGTGTTTCCAGCATGAGATACTCTTATTTAGTGAGGAATTGTGAAAAATGGATTAACCACTATATCTAAGAATCCTGCAATTAAAACATTTTCACACACACCCCCAAAAGGAAATCATGATTGTGTCAGAATCATGTTGGAGAGAATGACTATACGCTGGAAGCTGTAACAGACATGGAGGGAGGGGGAGTGACAGGGGTGTGTAGGTGGCTGCAACCAACCGGAGGGAGCAATGGATGGTAAAGTGGTGACTTGCATTTCAAAGAAGCTGTAGGGCTGGGTGAGGTGACTCACACCTGTAATCCCAGCACTTTGGGAGGCTGAGGCAGGAGGATCACTTGAGGCCAGGAGTTCAAGACCAGCCTGAGAAAGATAGTGAGACCCTGTCTCTATGTTTTTAAAAAATTGAACTAAGGAAAGAAGCTGGGGATTTTAGGGAGCAAAAATGTGTGGTTTGGAAGTAGCTATAAAGAGCAAGGGGCAATGCCTCGTCTATCCTCAGCCCCACAGTAGAATGGCTATTGAGGAGATAATAGCCACCTCTTAGAAGCCTGCAGGGGAAGCAATCCCTCAGTGGAGAACCAAGTTTAGAGCCAAAAAATAAACAAAAAGATGAAGGGAACAAGAAGGTACACATTGGAATGTCCATTCATTACAGAACTACCAGTAATAGTGAAAATCTGGAAACAACCAAATATTCACTGCCAGGGGAATCCAGGAATAAACAATAGATGAAACCAAAATAGAACTTGCTGCAAAGTAAAAATGAATGGACTAGGTCCATGTGGATCAACATGGAGAAAAAGCTTACAAAGATAAACGTGAACAAAACAAGCAGGTTGTAAAAGGTTACATCCTATAAGATGCTACTTATGTAAAATACTAAGGCCCACAGAACAATGCTGTGTCTTATTTATAAGGCTATAAAAGTACAATGGCATCCTTGGGAAGGACCCTGTAACTTCCTAGGTGGTTTTGTGGTTACCCAAAAAGAGAGAGGGAGGGGAAATGGGTGGGGGTGGGGGTAGGGTAGATAGCTTTGGTTGTATCTAAAATACTTTATTTCTTCTTCTTCTTTTTGTTTTGTAGAGACGAGGTCTCGCTATGTTGCCCAAGCTGGTCTTGAATTCCTGAGGTGAAGCGATCTGCCCCACTTGGCGTCTCAAAGCGCTGGGATTACAGGCACGAGCAACCACGCCTGGCTCTATCTAAAATATTTTATTTCTTAGTGAACCAAAAGACAGTAAAATGTTAACTGCTGTTAAATCTAGGTTGTGGATCCCAAGGTTTGTTTTACTTTTCTGCATATTTGAAAGATTTTGTTTGAAAATTAAAAAGAATAAGAAGACCTAGGAGGAGGGAATTACTATGAAGCACTGTAATCAAGATTGTGGACCGGGTGTGGTGGCTCATACCTGTAATCCCAACACTTTGGGAGACTGAGGTGGGAGGATTGCTCGAGTCCAGGAGTTTGAGACCAGCCTGGGCAACAAAGGGACCCCCTGTCTCTCCAAAAACAAACAAACAACAAAATTAGTCTGGTACAGTGCTGCATGTCTGTAGTTTCAGCTACTAAGGAGGCTGAGAAGGGAGGATAGCTTGAGCCCAGAAGTTTGAGGCTGTGATTGTACCACTGCAAGCCTGGGCAACAAAGCAAGCTCCTTGTCTCTTAAAAAAAAAAAAAAAAATTGTGTAGAAATTGAGAGTCCAGAAATAAATGAATACATTTATGGGCGGTTGATTTTTGATAAGAGTGCCAAGATAATTCAATGGGGGAAAGAATATAGTCTTTTCAATAAATAAGCTGACACAACTGGATAGCCACATGCAAAAGACTAAAGTTGGATCCCTAACTCACATCATTTACCAAATGTAACTCAAAATGAATCAAAATATAAAACTCTTAGAAGAAAACATAGGAGCAAATCTTCATGGCCATGGGTTAGGCACTGTTTCTTAGATATAATATCTAAAGCATAAGTAACCAAAGAAACAATAGATAATTGGATATTATCAAAGTGAAAAGGTTTTGTGCTCCAAAGGCGTTATCAATAAAGTGAAAAGTCAACCCAAAGAATAAACTATGTGTAAATCATATATCTGATAGAGATCTAATACCAAAATACATGAAGAACCGTTACAAGTCAACAACAAAAAAGACAAACAACACAACTAAAAAATGGAAAATGGGCAAAAGACTTTAATAGACATTTTTCCAAAGGAAATGACAAATGTCCAGTACACACACGATAAGATACGCAGCATCATTAGTCATTAGGGAAATGCTAATCAAAGCCAAAGAACGGCACGTCACCCCCACTCGGATAACTGTAATCAAAAGGACAGGCAATAGCAAAGGTTGGTGGGGAAATGGAGAGAACACTCGTGTAAAATGGTAGAGCCTCCTTGAAAATGAGGCAGGAGAATAGCAAAGGGAATTGAAAGTTGGATAAAGGACAGAGTAAGTAAAAGCAGAGAACAGAAACAAGGTGAAGGGGTGGGTGAACAAGAAGTGAGATGAAAAGCAAAGGTTCAGCAGCCAAAACAAAAGTGAGATGAAACAGTGAGCAAGGAGGCAGGGCATGGTGGCTCACACCTGTAATTCCAGCATTTTGGGAGGCCGAGGCGGGTGGATCGCTTGAGGCCAGGAGTTTGAGACCAGACTGGCCAACATGATGAAACCCTGTCTCTACTAAAGATACAAAAAAAATTAGCCAGGCGTGGTGGTGCCCACCTATGATCCCAGCTACTCGGGAGGCCGAGGCAAGAGAATGACTTGAACCCAGGAGGCGAGGTTGCAGTGAGCCGAGATTGGCCATTGCACTCCAGCCTGGGCAACAGAGGGAGACTCGCCCCCCACTGCCCAGCAAAAAAAAAAAAAAAAGAAAGAGTGAGCAAGGACCCCATGGCAGGCAAGATCCAGAACAAACCAGTAAGCGGAAGCGCTTCAGAGATGGGCATACACATTAGAGAAAAAGTATCTTTCACATAATCCTGCATGATTATCAGCTACTTAAGGTTCATGCATATGGGCTGTATATCATGCACGTACTTAAAATTATGGGATAGGCCAGGCGCGGTGGCTCAAGCCTGTAATCCCAGCACTTTGGGAGGCCGAGACGGGCAGATCACGAGGTCAGGAGATCGAGACCATCCTGGCTAACACGGTGAAACCCCGTCTCTATTAAAAAATACAAAAAACTAGCCAGGCGTGGTGGCGGGCACCTGTAGTCCCAGCTACTCGGGAGGCTGAGGCAGGAGAATGGCGTAAACCCGGAAGGCGGAGCTTGCAGTGAGCTGAGGTCCGGCCACCGCACTCCAGCCTGGGCGACAGAGCAAGATTCCGTCTCAACAAAAAAAAAAAAAAAAAAAAAAAAAAAATTATGGGATAGAGGAGACACAGAAGCACACAAGGGCCCAAAATAACTGAGCAACACACCTATCAATCAAAAGCCAAACACTGGCTAGAGATTAGGCAGCCTTGGGGAGAGAAGAAAAAAACACACGAAAAGACCCAAATTACACCAAGCTGATGCTGATCTCGTCTGCAGAGGTCAGTCCGCTCCCCCATCCGAGAGTGGACACTGTGCTTCTTACCCTGTTGCTGCTTTGCTTTGCTCTCTGCGTGTGTCTCCTCCAGTTCTTTGTTCAGGACACCAACAGCCCAGAACTGCACGGCACCATCCAGTAAAAAACCAGCCTGGTAGGTTCTCCAAAAGTTAAACCTAGAGTTGCCATATGACCCAGCAATTCCATTTCCACATATATGCCCCAAAGAATGGAAAACACGTTTACATAAAAACTTGCACACAATGGTTCGTAGCAGCATGATTCACAAGAGTCAAAAACTGCAAATAGCCCAAATACCCATCAGCTGATGAATGGATAAACAAAATGTGGTCCATCCATACAGTAGAATATTATCCAGCAATGAAAAAGAATGAAGTGCTGATACATGCTACGATACAGATGAACTCTGAAAACACTAAGTGAAAGAAATCAGACACAAAATGCCAAGTATTATATATATGATTCCATGGATATGAAATACCCACAAAAAATAAACTCAGAGAGATAGAAAATAGATTCATGGTTGCCAGAAGTTGGGGATAGGGGAAAATGGGGAGTGACTGATAATGATATAGGGTTTCATTTTGTGGTAATGAAAATGTCGACAGGGTGCAGGGGCTTATGCCTGTAATTCCGGCACTTTGGTAGGCCGAGGCAGGAAGATTCATTGAGCCCAGAAGTTTGAGACCAGCCTGGGCAACATGGTGAAATCCCATCTCTATTAAAAAAAAGTCTTGGGCTGGGCGCGATGGCTCATGCCTGTAATCCCAGCACTTTGGGAGGTTGAGGCTAGTGGATCACTTGAGCCCAGGAGTGAGAGACCAGCCTGGGCAATATGGTGAAACCTTATATCTGCCAAAGATATAACAACTGAGGTGGGAGAATCACCTGAGCCTGGAGAGGTCGGGGCTGCAGTGAGCTGTGATTGTGAAACTGCACTCCAGCCTGTGTGACAGAGTGAGACACCGTCTCAAAAAAAGAAATCAGTGGTTGAAGTGGTCCTCCCAACCCCATGCAGAGCCCTCTCCCCCGGGACGCCCTGCGTCTGCTGAAAAGAGGAAGCTCCGAGACAGCTGTTCAGGGCAGGGGCTTTCTTTTTAAATCTCTGTGGATATATAAAAGCCCAGCCACCCTACTTCTAGGAATTTGCCCACCAGAAGCATTCCCCCTTGCAAGTACACTCAAGTAAGGTTATTTTGACATTATTCTGTAAATGAAAAAGACTGGAAAAACCCAAAATATCCATCAATAGGGGACTGGCTATAGGCATTATGGTATATGCATATCGTGGAAAATCGCCCAGTCAAGAGAAAGAACACAGTTTAGCTAGATGTTTTGATAGAAGCATTTTATGTGAAAAAAGTAAGGTGTAAAACAGTGTTTTTGTATATCTTACCTGCTTCTCTTCCTTCCTGTCTCCTTCTTCCATCCTTTCTTTCTTCCTTCCTTCTCTCGCTCTTCCATCCTTCCCTCCCTCCTTCCTTCCCTCTTTCCCTCCCTCCCTTTCTTTCTTCCTTCCTTTTTACCCTCCTGCATCCTGCCTTCCTTCCATCCCTTCCTCCCTCTCTTCCTCCTCACTTCCCATCTTCCTTCCTTTACACAGAAGCTTGCATATGCCTAGCCTATTTCTGAAGGACAAACAAGAAATCATTAAGCCTGTTTGCCTCTGAGGAAAGGAAATTAAACCTGGCATGGGGGTGAGGGGCATCTCAGAGGTGGGAAAACTGCTTTTCATTATACCCCTTTTGGAACGCATGAATTTAAAATTTTATCTTTTTGCATAGGTCAGTCATGCACATGGAAAAATGTTCAAACATATGAAAGGGTATTTGGTGGAAAGCAAGTCTTCCCCTCTGAGCACCTGCCCCACCCACTACCCTGAGTCCGTGCAGGCAACTAATAGAGATTGTTTGTGTATCTTTCCACATATAAACTATACACTTGTGCAAATACACATTTATATGTTATTGTGTATTTTTATTGTGCTAAAATATACATAATATAAAATTTACCATCTTAACTATTTTAAGTGTACAGTTCTGTGGTATTAAGTACATTCACATGGTTGTGTAACCATCACCACGTTCCACTTCCAGAATGTTTCATCTTCACAAAATGAAATTCCACCCCCATTAAACAATAACTCCCCATCCCCCACCTCCCAGACCCACCCTGGCAGCCACCATTCTACTTTCTGTCTCTGTGAGTTTGACTGTTCTGGGTACCTTATATTAGTGAAATCATACCCTGTTGTCTTTTTGTGACTGGTTCTAGAATTTCTTTTCTTTTCAAAGTTGAATAATTTTATTTCTTTTCTTTTCTTTTCTTTTCTTTTTTTTTGAGACAGGGTCTCACTCTGTCACCCAGGCTGGAGTGCAGTGGTGCCATCTCGGCTCACTGCAGCCTCTATCTCCTGGGTTCAAGCGATTCTCATGCCTCAGCCTCCCGAGTGGCTGGGATTACAGGTGTGCACCGTCGTGCCTGGCTCAGTTTTTTATAGTTTTAGTAGAGACGGGGTTTCACCATGTTGGCCAGACTGGTCTCGAACTCCGGACCTCAAATGATCTGCCCACCTTGGCCTCCCAAAGTGCTGGGTAAGGCTGAATAATTTTCTATTGCATATATGTACCACATATATTTTATGTTTTAAATTGAGATTTCATAGTCGTATATATTTTGGGGGTGCATGTGATATTTTGATAACTGTATACAATATGTAATGATCAAATCAAGGTAATTAGGATATCCATCACCTCAAACATTTATCATTTCTTTATGTTGGGACCATTATAAATCTTTTCCAGACCGGATGTGGTGGCTCACGCCTGTAATCCCAGCACTTTGGGAGGCTGAGGCTGGCCGATCACGAGGTCAGGAGATCGAGACCATCCTGGCTAACACGGTGAAACTCCATCTCTACTATAATACAAAAAAAAAAAAAAGTAGCCGGGCATGGTGGCAGGCGTCTGTAGTCCCAGTTACTCGGGAGGCTGAGGCAGGAGAATGGCATGAACCCGGGAGGTGGAGCTTGCAGTGAGCTGAGATCGTGCCGCTGCACTCCAGCCTGGGCTACCGAGGGAGACTCCGTCTCAAAAAAATATATATATAATATATATTATATATATTTAAATATATTATTAAATATATATTTATTATATATTATTAAATATATATTTAAATATATATTTTATATATATAGTATATATATTTTTTCCAGCTATTTTGAAATATATGATAAATTACTTTTAACTATAATCTCCCCACTGTACTACCAAATACTAGAACTTACTCCTTCTATCCAACTGTATTTTTTACTTCTTAACCAATTACTGTTTATTCCCCCCATACCTCTCCCTTGCCTCTGGTAACCCACCATTGTACTCTCTGACTCCGTGGGATCAACTTTTTAGCTCCCACATATGTGAGAACATATGATATTTGTCTTTCTGTGCCTGGCTTATTCCACTTTACATAAGGACCTCCAGTTCCATCCATGTTGCTGCAAATAAGAGGATTTCGTTCTTTTTTATGGCTAAATAACATTCCATTGTGTATCTATACCACATTCCTGTTATCCATTCCTCCACTGGTGGACACTTTGGTCAATTCCATGTCTTGGCTATTGTGAACAGTGCTGCAATAAACATGGGTGTAGAGACACTTCTGATATATGGATTTCCTTCCTTTTGGATAAATACCCTGCAGTGGGATTCCTGGATCATACGTATATGACATTTTCTATATCCACTCATCAGTTGATGGACATTTGGGTTGTTTCTACCTTAATGTATTTTTAATGAACACATTAATTTAAACAAAAGAAGAAGAAGGAAGGTTGAGGAAAAGAAGGTTAGATCTGGGAGTTTTCCACACGTTGCAGTGTGGATAGAAGGATAACAGTAGCATAAAACACCTGCCAGGAGGAGAGAAAACACCCCCAGCAGCAACAGCTGCCCTCTGTGTCCCTGGTGAATCCCCACCTGCAGCCCCAAGAGGAACTCCTCTTTCCTTTCTTTGAAAGCTGGTTCCCCGTGTCCTGTTTGGCCATGGCATTGAATGCCATGCCTGCCTCTTCTCCAGCTCCCAGAAGGTCAAAGGCACTGGGGGTGCAAAGGCTGCTGCTGGCCTCCAGGTGTGACTTACCTTCCTTGTAAGTCCAGAGAGAGGGGTGATGGGCAGGGTGGTTGCTGCAAAGGCTGAGCCAGCAGTAAGGACTTGGAGCCCTGCTGAGTCCCTGGGGACTCAGGGACTCTCCAGGGGGGAGCCCCTGAGCCTACCTATGGAGGGGCCTAGGTCTTGGAGTGCCCCCTGTAAGAAAACCCCAGGTTCAGGTGAAGAGCCACCAGACCAATTCTGTGTCACTCACTTTCAGTCCTCCAACAGCTGCTCATAGGCCACAGGATGACTTCCACATTTAAAGAAGATTTCTTCTTCGCCACCCCAAGTTTTATTATGACACATTTTATTCTTATTTATTTTGTTCTTTCTTCCCCCTCCAATACCTTCAGCTGCCTTTATATGATACATTTTAAATATTCAGGAAAGTCCTTAGAGTAGTTCAATGATCACCAGTATATCCACTGCCAAGCTGCAACATTGTTGACGCTCAGTTTACCGCATATACTTAGTCTCTCCTTTCTCTCTCTGGGAGATATGCACACACACACACACACACACACACATACACACATACATCTATATCTGTACATGCACACATGCATATATATAAACACATACATACTACATATACATCCATATATACACACATATACAGACACATATTACATAAATATTCATATATATACACATACATCTAGATATGATAGGCACATACATCTATGGTTATACATACACATATATATACACATACTACATACATACACATCCATACATACACACATATATAGATATCTACATCTGCAGCTATACACACATATGCACATATATTACATACATATTCATATATACACACATATGTAGATGTGCACATACATCTATAGTTATGCATACACATATGTATACGCACATATTGCATACATATCCATATATGTATACACACTTTTTTTTTCTCCTGAACTCTTTGGGAGTAAAGTGATCATGACCTTTATCCCTACATACTTCAGGGTTTTATGACCTTTATCCCTAAATACTTCATCTTCTAGGAATGAGGACATTTTCCTACATTACACTGAAGAAAATCAACAATAAAGCACTAATATCTACTATACTATCCAGCCCGTAGTCACATTTTCACATTTCCACACTGTCCCCAAAAGATCTTTTTAGAGCTGTTTTTTCTTTTTTTTCTTTTTTTTGAGATGGAATCTTGCACTGTTGCTCAGACTGGAGTGCAATGGTGCCATCTTGGCTCACTGCAACCTCTACCTCTTGAGTTCAAGCAATTACCCTGTCTCAGCTTCCTGAGTAGCTGGAATTACAGGTGTGCACCACCATGCCTGGCTAATTTTTGTATTTTTAGTAGAGATGGGGTTTCACCATTTTGGCAGGCTGGTCTTGAACTCCAGACCTCGGGTGATCCACCTGCCTCAGCCTCCCAAAGTGCTGGGATTACAGGCCTGAGCTACTGCACCTGGCCCCCTGTTTTTCCTTTTTCTTTTCTGAGATAGGGTCTTGCTCTGTCACCCAGGCTGGAGTGCAGTGGCGTGATCTTGGCTCACTGTAACCTCCACCTCCTGGGCTCAAGTGATCCTCCCATCTCAGCTTCCCGAGTAGCTGGAACTACAGGCACATGCCACTACACTTGGTTAATTTTTTTGTATTTTTTGTAGAGACAGGTTTTCACCATGTTGCCCAGACTGGTATAGACTTCTGGCCTCAAGCGAGCCTCAGACCCACAAACTGCTGGGATTACAAGCATGAGCTACCATGCCCTGACTGTTTTTTCAAAACTAGGATTCAATCAAGGTCCAATGAATTACATTTGGCTGTTATATCTCTTAAGCCTCTTTTAATCATAAATGTTCTATTCACTTTATTATTTTTCTAAAACAACATTAACTTTTTTTTAAATTTTGGAGACAGAGTCTCACTTTGTTGCCCAGGCTGGAGTGCAGTGGCACAATCTCGGCTCACTGCAACCTCCTCTTCCCAGGTTCAGGTGATTCTCATGCCTCTGCCATCCAAGTAGCTGGGACTACAGGCATGCACCACCACATCCAGCTAAATTTTTGTATTTTTAGTAGAGATGGGGTTTCACCATGTAGGCCAGGCTGGTCTCAAACTCCTGACCTCAAGTGGTCTGCCCGCCAGGGCCTCCCAAAGTGCTCACAGTCTTGAGCCACCGCGCCGGACCAACATTAACTTCTTGATGATCTGAGTACAGTTATCCTGAAGAGCATCTGGAAGGTTTCACCTTCTGGCGTTGTCTGATTGCTTCCTCATGGGGCCATTTATCTTCTTCCTCTAGCCCCTGTATTTCTTGTCCACTGGTAATTAATACTAGGCACTTGATTTGATTCTAGGGAAGCACCTTTTAAAAAAATGGTAAAAATATGAATAACATATATTTACCATTGTAGCCATTTTTAAGTGTACAGTTCAGTGGAATTCAGTACATTCACATTGTTGTGTAACCATCACTACCATCCACCTCCAGAACTTTCATCTTGCAAAACGGAGACTGTGTCCCCTTGAAACTCTAACGCCCATTCCCCCACCTCCAGCCTCTGGCAACCACCATTCTGCCTTCTGTCTCTGTGAATGTGACTATTCCACGTTCCCCAAAGCAGCAGAATCACACAGTATTTGTTGTTTTGTGACTGGTCCTGGGTCATGGCTTTTGACAAGAGGTCCTCCGAGGTGATGCCGTGCACTTCAGTTTGCATCCTAGCCGGAGCTCACGGGAGCCCTGCGGTCCCTGCCTGCCAGCCTCTCCACTCAGCTGTGCTCTGCATCTCTACCCATTCTGTCTCTACCCACTCTGTCTCAACTGTTCAGCCCTCTCAGTCTGTCTGGGCCTTTGCATCTGCTGTGTCTCTCCCTGGCAGGCTCCTTCCTATCTTTTTTTTTTTTTTTTTTTTTGAGATGAAGTCTCTCTCTGCCACCCAAGCTGCAGTACAGTGGTGCAATCTTGGCTCACTGCAACCTCTGCCTGCCTCCTGGGTTCAAGTGATTCTCCTGCCTCAGCCTCCCAAGTAGCTGGGATTACAGGTGCACACCACCTTGTATGGCTAATTTTTATATTTTTAGTAGAGATGGGGTTTCACCATGTTGGCCAGGCTGGTCTTGAACTCCTGACCTCAAATGATCTGCTTGCCTCAGCCTCCCAAAGTGCTGGGATTATAAGCATGAGCCACTGTGCCTGGCCTCCCTTCTATCTTTGAATTTCAGCTGAAATGTCACCCCCTTCTAGAGGCTTTTCCCAACTGCCTATCCCAAAGCTGCTTCTCTGTTTCATTCGCTTCCTGGTGTTCCTCCCAGCCTGACATTACGTTGTTTGCCATGTTTGTCTGTTGTGGAAGACAAACTCCATCAGAGCAGGGGCCCCTACTCTCCTGTTCAGGCTGCCTTCCCAGGCTCTGGCAGTGCACTTGGCACATAGTAGGTGCTTGTATGAGCTTCCTCTGGCTGCTGTAACAAATGACCATGAACTTGGTGGCTTAAAACATCACAAATTTATTATCCAATCGCCTGGGAGGTCAGAAGTTCTAAATCAGTCTCAGTGGACTAAACTCAAGGTGTAGGGAGAGATAAGTTATTTCTGGAGGCTCTAGGGGAGAATCTGTTTCCCTGCCTCTTCCAGCTTCTCCAACCCGCCTGCATCCCTGGGTTCAGAGTTCCACGTCACTGGGACCTCTGCTCTGTCATCCATCATCTCTTCTGACTCTGACCCACTGCCTCCCTTTTGAAATAACCCTGTGATTGCCTTCAGCCTGTCCAGATAATCCAAGAAATCTCCCTCTTTAAAGATTCTAGGTCAGGTATGGTGGCTCACACCCATAATCCTAGCACTTAAAGAGGCCGAGGTAGGAGGATTGCTTGAGGCCAGGAGTTCGAGACCAGCCCTGGCAACATAGTGAGACCTCCATCTCTAGAAGAAATAAAAATTAGCTGGGCATGGTGGCACACACCTGTATTCCCAGCTACTTGAGAGGCTGAGGCAGTAGGATCGCTTGAGCCCAGGAAGTCAAGGCTGCAGTGAGCTGTGATTGCACCACTGCACTCCAGCTTATGTGACAGAGTGAGATCCTGCCTCTAAAACAACAACAACAAAAATCCTAAACCCTAAACAGTCACATCTGCAAAGTCCTTTTTACCACATAAGGTAACATATTCATAGGTTTTGGGGATTAGAATGTGGACATTTAGGGGGGCCATTATTCTGTCTACGACAGGGTTCAATAAATATTTGCTGAATGAAGGAATTGGATGAATGGATGGCTCCCTTTATAAATGGAGTCCCAAGTTCTGAGTTCCAGGCCTGGCATAGCCTCTGTGTGGCTGTGTGAACTGGGCAAGTCCTCTCTTTCTCTGAACCTCAGTTTCCTCTTTCATTAGATGTGTTGTTTTTGTTTGTTTGTTTGTTTGTTTGAGATGGAGTCTCATTCTCTCACCCAGGCTAGAGCGCAGTGGCGCAATCTTGGCTCACTGCAACCTCTGCCTCTCACCGGATTCAAGCAATTCTCCTGTCTCAGTCCCCCGAGTAGCTGGGATTACAGGCGCGTGCCATCATGCTCGGCCAATTTTTGTATTTTTGGTAGAGATGGGGTTTCTCCATGTTGGCCAGGCTGGTCTTGAACTCCTGACCTCAGGTGATCCACCTGCCTGGGCCTCCCAAAGTGCTGGGGTTAGAGGATTACAGGAATGAGCCACCGTGCCCAGCCCATGTGTTCCAAGCACCTACCATGTGCCTGATCCTCAGAAGGCACTGGGAATGCCAGGAAAAATGAAGGGAGACCCCAGCCTCCTAGAGCTTGGAGTCTGGCTTCTAGGGAGGGGCTTGAGAAAGAGAAAACCTGACACAGTCTGCCCAGGGCCACATTCCAGGTCCCCTAGAAGGCTTTGAAGTCCTGAGAGGGTATGCTTACCAAGGACATGACATTTCAAACAGCTTTGACGCATGAGTAGGAGTTTATGCGGTAGAGATGTGGAAAGTGACATTAAAGGCCAGGGACAGGCCGCAGTCCCTTTTGAGGAACTGTGAGGAGTGTGGTGTGATCCCTCAGGGGAAGGAGACCAGTGGGGAAAGGCCTGTCCGGAAACCGGGCCTTGAGGGCCACAGACAGGAGCCCAGGCCCTGCCCTTAGGTGAATGGGGAGCCATAGCAGGGTTTTGAAGCAGGAGAGAGAGTGTGTAGCTCGGGACCACGCACTCTGGCTGCTGCAGGGTAAGGATGGCATTGAGGGGGCCAGCATCCCAGCCTGAGGTGGAGGTGGCCTGGACTGGGCAAGGACAGTGGGGTTGGAGAGAAGAAGCGGATCTGAGAGAGATTCAGGAAGCACAATCAACAGGACATGGACATGGTGAGGGACTGAGATGGCAGAAGGGGAGGGAGAGCCTGGCAGCCACTGGGAAGGAAAATCAGGCAGGATACAAGTGTGGGTGGACGCTTTTCAAAAACCGTTGAGAAATCTATGACCTGGCCCAAATGTGGACTTCGCGAGAAGCCCCAGAAGAGGCTGGTGATGGGGTCAATGGGTCCATAGGCCTCTCCCATTGAAGAGAGATCAGTGATGCCGTCATTAAGGGTACAAGACAGGCCTCAATTCCAGGTGAGGGTTGGTCCACATTCTCACTTGATTTACAACCAGTGAAGTCAACAAGGCTGTGAAACCATCTCCCTTATTTCCAGATGGGAAAACCAAGTCCCAGAGACAACTAAACAAGGCCACACAACGTGGAGACCCTGGGGAGCATGAGTCTATAAGAGGGGGATTTTACAAGTCTCTCTGAAACCAGGGGAGAGGACAGATTTGGGGGGGGTCCCCTCTGAGTGGTTCCCCGCCAAAGAGAATTTCTCCACTTTGGAGGAAGTGGGAGGTAGTTCTCCTTTTGAGATGTGAATGTCAAGTGACTCCGGGCACCCCGGTGACTAAGAGGTAAGTAAGTGAGGCTTGTGGGTGGAGCCAGCATCTTAAATAGCAGGTCTTCCTATGTCCCTTTGCAGACACCTGGGCTGAGACATACAGGACAGAGCATGGCCCGCCTACAGACTATGTTCCTGGGTGTCCTCGTCCTCCTTGCTGTGGCGCTTCAAGCAACTGAGGCAGGTGAGGCTGGGGAGCAGGAAGGCCCCCTACAGAGGCCAGGGCGGATGCTGGGGTGTCTTCCCCATGTCTTGGACAAGCACTGGACTGAGAACAGAAGACCCCAGTCTGCTGTTGGCTCTTGCGGCCCTCGGCTAGTTGCAGCGCTTCTCTGGGCCTCAGTTTACAAGTCTGTTGAATGGGTAGTCTTGAAGGCTTGGAGTCTAGGATCTGTCTCAGTTGGGTTGGGGGTTGTGGTGCGCATAGCCTCAGGATCTCTTGCTCCAGAAAACTCAAGCATAGGGCCCTAGGGGTGTGGGTGAGGAGCTTCTAAGGGGTCAGGTCTGAGTAGGGGAAGGCAGGTCTGGGGCAAGTGGTTCTCCCTTGGAAAGCTGGTGCTGCCCTCCTACCATCCATTTTTAAAAATTTTAGTATTTTTTAAATTATTTTATTATATTTTATTTTATTTTTTGACACAGAGTTTCGCTCTTGTTGCCCAGGCTGGAGTACAGTGGAACAATCTTGGCCCACTGCAAACTCCACCTCCCAGGTTCAAGCGATTCTCCTGCCTCAGCCTCCTGAGTAGCTGGGATTACAGGCATGCACCACCATGCCTGGCTAATTTTTGTATTTTTAGTGGAGACAGGGTTTCACCATGTTGGCCAGGCTGGTCTCAAACTCCTGACCTCAGATGATCCATCCACCTCCGCCTCCCAAAGAGCTGGGATTACAGGCGTGAGCCACTGTGCCTAGCCTAAATTTATTTTTTATTTCATTTCATTTATTTATTTTTTGAGATGGAGTCTCTTTCGCCCAGGTTGGAGTGCAGTGGCACAATCTTGGCTCACTGCAACCTCCACCTCTGGGGTTAAAGTGATTCTCCTGCCTCAGCCTCCTGAGTAGCTGGGATTACAGGCACCCACCACCATGCCCGGCTAATTTTTGTATTTTTAGTAGAGATGGGGTTTCACCATGTTGACCAGGCTTGTCTTGAACTCCTGACTTTAAGTGATACTCCCATCTCGGCCTCCCTAAGTGCTAGGATTACAGGTGTGAGCCACTGCGCTGGACTCACTATCCATTTTTGTCCAGAACCTGTCCTCAGTATGGGTTCCTGACTCCTTCTCCACCCCACTCTATGCTTGTGCTGTGTTGGGTGGAGGAGTGAGCACTGGAGTGGGGGGGGGAGCTATAAACAAGAATTGCTCCCAGCTGCTGGGCTTTCTGAGTACTTTTCATGCATTAAACACCCTCTGAAGCTGGTACTGTTATTACCCCTTTGGTGGGATGAGGAAATTGGGCCTCAGAGGATTCAATGACTTGGTCAGGGTGGCCCAGTGAGTCAGGGGAAAGCAGGACTCGAACCCGGGTCTATGTGACTGTCCTCTGTTGAGCCTTGGTCCTGACTCTGCTGCATCTTGCTGTGTGATCCTGGGCAAGTGCCTCTCCCTCTCTGGACCGCAGCCTTCCCACTGCACACATATGAGCAGAAGCTGACTTCTCAAGTGCCCATGTGCTGATGGATCACTGGGGAGCTTGTCAAAATGCACACTGGATTCAGCAGGTCTGGCGCCGGGGACTGAGCATTTCTGACAAGCTCCCAGGTGATGCTGATGCCATGGACCATGGACCTTACCTTGAACAGCAAGGATCTAAGGCACCTTGTGGCTCAGAGTCACTGAGTCCCATCTTGGGGTACAGCTGATGCTTAGTTGTTCTGAATCCCTGTTCCTAGAGCTGACTGTCCCAGAGTGTAGACATCAGACCGTAAGTGTCTTCTCAGAAGCTCCAAGGGTAGGATCTTGGAGGGCTCAGAATCCTCTGGTCACCATCCTTCCACATGAGAACAGAAAAACTGCATCTCTTTCCTGGAGCCTGGAGAGGCCGAGATCAGGGGCTGGGGCCGAGGGTGACCTCTCCGGGCTCCAGCTTGGGAATTCACTGGGCACCCCTCCGCTAGGCCCGTATGGCGCCAACATGGAAGACAGTGTCTGCTGCCGTGATTACGTCCGTTACCGTCTGCCCCTGCGTGTGGTGAAACACTTCTACTGGACCTCAGACTCCTGCCCGAGGCCTGGCGTGGTGTGAGTAGGCAGCTGGGGCCACAGGGTCTTGGTGGGTCTGATGGGTACAGCCTGGGATGGCCCAGGTGCTGGTGGATGGGACACACCCAGGGATGAGAGGGATGTGGCAGGGCTACCGGATGCCTGCCAGGATGGCTTGGCTGGAAGAGATGACTCAGTTCAGGCTTGGGTGTACTACAAACAAAAATAATGTGATCATTTAGCAAATATCATCAGGTGCTTACTAGGCGCCAGGCAACATGTCAGGTTCTGAGGATGCCAAGCTGAGTGAACAGGGTGCCGCCACAGTGTGGGCATGGCAGTAGGCCGTCAGTAGCTGTGGCATCTAGGGTATTTGGGTATAGCAGGTATAGGAGTATGCCTAGCGCCACTGAGTCAGCAAAGATGCTCCCAGGTTCTGGGCAAAAATGGATGGTGAACCAGGCGTGGTGGCTCATGCCTGTAATTCCAGCACTTTGGGAGGCCGAGGCAGGCAGATCACTTGAGGTCAGGAGTTCGAGATCAGCCTAGTCAACATGGTGAAACCCCATCTCTACTAAAAATACAAAATTAGCTGAGTGTGGTGGTGCGTGCCTGTGATCCCAGCTACTTGGGAGGCTGAGGCAGGAGAATCGTTTGAACCTGGAAGGTGGAGGTTGCAGTGAGCTGAGATCACTCCACCTCACTCCAGCCTGGGCAACAGACCGAGACACTGTCTCAAAAAAAAAAAAAAAAAAAAAAAAAGCTCACACCAGAAGTGTCTTGGATCCTCTCCAGGCTCCCAGAAGTCCGAGGCAACCCATTTTGACCGGAAGAATAATATTAAGAGCTAAAATTTCCAAGGTGCCTCCCGAGTGCCAGGCACTGTTCTGATCATCACCTGTGTTAACTGGTTTGATTCTCACAACAATCCTATGAGGAGGTTCAACAATTCCCATGGTAGAGATGGAGAAACAGGCTTAGCAAGGGACAGTGACCTGCTCAAGGCTGCCCAGGCTGGAGCCAGAACTCACTCCTGGTTCCTCGTTCAGGGCTTTCTCCTGAATTTCTTGCTCTCCTTTGCTTCTTTCTCTGGCTTCTTTGCCTCCTTTTCCCTGGCCTGGAGCCTGCACCTGCACCTGGCTGGGTGATGGGTCCTGCTCTCTCTGCGGTAGCCTCTCTGGCTCCTTCTCCAACTGCTCAGAGCCTGCTGTCCACCAGATCACACACTGGGGGAGGCTGGGTTTAGGGACTCATGACCCGCTTTGGGCCTCTATTATCTTCTTCTCGTCTTCCTCCTCCTTATTGCTGACACCATCTCTTAGAGGGATCTGCAGGTGAATAATAAAGAAGGCTGAAGCAGGAAGCCCTCCCAGAGTTCTTCTCTCTTTAACTCTGAGCCTCAGTTTCCCCAACAGTATAATGAAGTAATAACCTTTACTTATTTGACTTATTTGTATTTTCAAACACATAGAGAGTGCTTGCTAAGTGCTAGGCACTGTTGTAAGCACTTTATAGATATGAACTCATTTAATCCTTGAAACAATCCTACACAGCAGGTGCCATCATGACCCCCTTTTCACAGATGAGGAAATGAGCACACAGAGGTTAGGGGGCCTCTTGAGCATTACAGGGCACAGTAATGTAAGAGGAAGGTGAAGAGCTGAATGTCTGGCACATAATAGATGCTCAACTGCTGGGCACGGTAGGGCCTCTCAGCTACTTGGGAGGCTGAGGCAGGAGGATTGCCTGAACCCTGGATTTTGAGGTCAACCTGGTAACTTAGTGAGACTTTTTTTTTTTTTTTTTAAATAAAAAAAGCTGAGTGCAGTGGCTTACACCTGTAATCTCAGCACTTTGGGAGGCCAAGTTGGGAGGATCACTTGAGACCAGGAGTTCAAGACAAGTCTGGGCAATAGAGTGAGACCCTGTCTCTAAAATCAATCAATCAATCAATCAAATCATATGTGATCATTGGATTTTGAGCCAGAAGGGACCCCAGAAAGAATGTGTCTTGAAGCTCAGAGTAGTTAAGCGTATTATAAGACTCTTGGGGATTCTGGCTTGGCGAGGTGGCTCACTCCTGTAATCCCAGCACTTTGGGAGGCCGAGACAGGCAGATCACTTGAGGTCAGGAGTTCAAGACCAGCCTGGCCAACATGGTGAAAACCCATCTCTACTAAAAATACAAAAATTAGCTGGGCGTTGTGGTGGGCACCTGTAATCCTGGCTACCTGGGAGGCTGAGGCAGGGGGATCTCCTGACCCCGGGGAGTGGAGGTTGCAGCGAGCCAAAATCGTACCACTACACTCCAGCCTGGGTGACAGAGACTTCATCTAAAAAAAAAAACACAAAAACACCCAACTCTTGGGGATTCTATTTCATGACCTCACCTGGAACTCAAGGCCGGGACTAAAGAACTGAGGGTCTTGGAAGTCCTTGCTGCTCCTCTTCCTTTTTTTTTTTTTCCTGACACATGGTCTCATTCTGTTGCCTAGGCTGGAGTACAGTGGAGCAGAGACCTGGGCTCACTGCAGCCTCGATGTCCTGAGCTCAAGCAATCCTCCCACCTCAGCCTCCCAAACAGCTGAGATCACAGGCACATGCCACCATGCCTGGCTGACTTGTACATTTTTGTAGAGACAGGGTTTTGCCATGTTTCCCAGGATGGTCTCAAACCCCTAGGCTCAAACAATCCTCTTGCCTCGGCCTTCCAAAGTGCTGGGTTTACAGGCATGAGCTCCCGGCCTCCTCTTCCTCTTTAGAAATAATTCTTTTCACACCACAGGTGACTCGTAAATTTTGAACCACTCTATTTAGCAGGTAATGTCACGTGCAGTGGGTGACTCATAAATGCTGAGCCCTGCATAAAGTAGGTGGCTCATAAATGCTAAGTTCCTGAGGGTGTGGCCTCCTTGCTGCATGCTAATGTTGCTGCATTGTCTCTGGGGTCTCCCCTTCCAGGTTGCTAACCTCCAGGGGTAAGGAGATCTGTGCTGATCCCAGAGTGCCCTGGGTGAAGATGATTCTCAATAAGCTGAGCCAATGAAGAGCCTACTCTGATGACCATGGCCTTGGCTCCTCCAGGAAAGCTCAGGAGCCCTACCTCCCTGCCATTACAGCTGCTCCCAGCCGGAAGCCTGTGCCAACTCTCTGCATTCCCTGATCTGCATCCCGGTGGCTGTCACCCTTTGTCACCTCCGTGCTGTCACTCCCATCTCCCCCCGACCCCTCTAACCCATCCTCTGCCTCCCTGCAGCCAGAGTGTCCTGTTCCCATCAGCGATTCCCCTGCTCAAACCCTTCCATGACTCCCCACTGCCCTAAGCTGAGGTCAGGGCTCCCAAGCCTGGCACGTGGCCTTCTGGATCTGGGTTCCATCTCTGTCTCCAGCCTGCCCACTTCCCTTCAAGCATGTTGGGTTCTACCTCCCTATTCTCCAAACCCATATCACACATCCCACTTTTGGGTCTTTGCCTGGGATGTTGCCGACACCCAGAAAGTCCCACCACCTGCACATGTGTAGCCCCACCAGCCCTCCAAGGCATTGCTCACCCAAGCAGCCGGTAATTCCATTTCATGTATTAGACGTCCCCTGGCCCTCTGTCCTCTCTTAATAACCCTAGTCACAGTCTCCCCAGATTCTTGGGATTTGGGGGTTGTCTCCCCTACCTCCCCACTAGTTGGACCAAGTTTTATATCTAAGTTACTCTGGTCTCCCGGCCTTTAGCATAGAGCACTGCAGACAGGCCCCAGCTCAGAATCAGAGCCCAGAATGTGGCTGCAGACAAAATCAATAAAACTAATGACCCTCCCCTCTCCCTGCCGAAAGGCAGTTACATATCAATACAGAGACTCAAGGTCACTAGAAAGGAGCCAGCTGGGTCAATGTGAAGCCCCAAATTTGCCCAGATTCACCTTTCTTCCCCCACTCTCCCCCCCTTTTTTTTTTGAGATGGAGTTTTGTTCTTGTCACCCAGGTTGGAGTGCAATGGTGCGGTCTTGGCTCACTGAAGCCTCCGCCTCCTGGGCTCAAGTGATTCTCTTGCCTCAGTCACCCAAGTAGCTGGGATTACAGGTTCCCGCTACCATGCCCGGCTAATTTTTGTATTTTTAGTAGAGACGAGGCTTCACCTTGTTGGCCAGGCTGGTCTCAAACTCCTGTCCTCAGGTAATCTGCCCACCTCAGCCTCCCAAAGTGCTGGGATTACAGGTATGAGCCACAGCGCCTGGCCTCTTTCCCCACCACCTTTTTTTTTTATGACCAGAGTCTCACTCTGTTGCCCAGGCTGGAGTGCAATGGCGTGATCTCAGCTCACTACAACCTCAACCTCCTGGGTTCAAGCGATTCTCCTGCCCCAGCCTCCCAAGTAGCTGGGATTACACGTGTGTGCCACTACGACTGGATAATTTTTGTATTTTTAGTAGAGACAGGGTTTCACTATGTTGGCCAGGCTGGTCTTGAACTCATGGCCTCAAGTGAACCACCTTCCTTGGGCTCCCAAAGTGCTAAGATTACAGGCATGAGCTACCACACCTGGCCTCCCCCTTTTTTTCCTAATAGGAGACTCCTGTACCTTTCTTCCCCGTTTTAGCTATGTGTTGTGTCTGCTTACACTTCCTTCTCCCCTCAGGCTTTTTTTGGTGGTCCTCCAACCTCCAATACCCAGGCCTGGCCTCTTCAGAGTACCCCCCATTCCACTTTCCCTGCCTCCTTCCTTAAATAGCTGACAACCAAATTCATGCTATGGTGTGAATGACTTGGTATTATAAGCTGGAGTTATATATGTATTTGAAAACAGAGTAAATACTTAAGAGGTCAAATGGATGAATGGAAGAATTTTAGGAACTGTGTGAGAGGGGGACAAGGTGGAGCTTTCCTGGCCCTGGGAGGAAACTGGCTGTGGTAGGGTAGCGCTCTCTCTCTCTCTGTGGCAGGAGGCAAAGAGTGGGGTGTAATTGAGTGAAGGAATCCTGGGTAGAAACCATTCTCAGGTGGTTGGGACAGGCTAAAGACTGGGATTTGGGTCTATCTATGCCTTTCTGGCTGATTTTTGTAGAGACAGGGTTTTGCCATGTTACCCAGGCTTGTCTTAAACTCCTGGGCTCAAGCGATCCTCCTGGCTCAGCCTCCCAAAGTGCTGGGATTACAGGCATGAGCCACCGCGCTTGGCTTCCTCTTCCTCTTGAGAAATATTCTTTTCATACTGCAGGTATGGGACAGCAGTGTCCCAGGTAAAGGACATACATGTTACAAGTGCCTGGTCCTTTCTGAGGGAGCCTGGTGCCGCTCTGCTGGGTATTTGAAGCTGTGAAACTGGAGGAGGTCATTTCACTCTCTGAACCCAGCCTGACAAATCACAGTGAGAATGTCCATCTTATAGGCTTGCTGTGGGGCTCAGGTTGAAAGTGTGGGGAGTGACACTGCCTAGGCGTACAGCTCAGTGTCATCCAGGGTCTGTGTCCCTCCCAAACCCAGGGTTAACCTGCCTGCCGCAGGCACTAGGAGGACTAATCTGCCTACTGCCCATAAACGGGACCCTCAAGCATCCTGGGATTTCCTTTCCCCTCCTGTCCTGCCCTTGCCCCTCAGGCTTTCTGGAAAATAAATCCTTTAAAATAGTGTCTGCTTTGGTTTCCTGGCATTTGCTGTCCCTGTGAGATGGGGCAAGGGACACCATTGATCCTCTCTATCCCACTGGGGAAGTCTTCATGTTGAAATAGGTGGTGACTTGCCCAAGGTCACCCAGTGAGTGGTGGGAGTCTAGGCTGGACACAAGCGCCTGGGAGGTGGCTGCACAGGTGCTGACAGGGAAGCCCAGACATTTGTCCCAGAGTTCCCAGCCCACCTTGGGACCCGCTGTCAGGAGGATTTTATAAACCATTAAAGCAGTCCCCACGTCTCGAGCTTTCAGCAGCATAATCACTCAACCACTCAGCCTTCACCTTCCCCCTGCACGGGCAGACACTGGAGAAAGGGAGGGAGTATTAGTCAGGAGAGCCTACCTCCTGCAACAAACACCTCCAAATCTCAGTGGCTCAACTCAACAGAAGCTATTTCTTCTCACACGAAGTCTAATCAGGCATTCTCAGTCTTAGGCAACCTTCCACGTGGTCATTTCAGGGACCCAGGCCCCCTCCTTCTGGTACAGCCAACGTGGTCACAGGCAGAGGAAATGCTAAGCACCCATGGGCAACCCTCCTTGCTGGCCAGAAAAGATAAGCTGGGAGAACTGGGTGGGGCGGGGCCCCAGGGGCCCTGGAGGTGGTGGCAGGGGTGGTCCCCGGTCACGCCCATCCCTTCTCCAACCCTGGTCCTGCAGGAGTGCCCTGATCTCCCCATCCTCCTCTCCAGAGCTGTTTCTGTGCTACTTCCGGGGCTGGGGGAGTGCCTCGTGTCCCCAGAGAACAGCATAGGCTCCCTGCTCCCTGGGGCACAGGGTCTTGGCCACCTGAGGGCTTGTGGAAGGTGAGGACAAGGACACCCCCATTCTCACCACCCCCACCCCACCCCAGAGGAAACTTTTTGCATCCAGTGCTACCCATTTTTTTTTTTTTTTTCTCATCGTTACTCTGGTTATCCCTCAGCCCAAGACCTTCCCGGCTCTCTCCAGCCTGTGAACAGCGTTCTCATTCTTCACTCCCGCTTCACAGTTCTCTGCAGTTGGGCCCAGCTGCAGCCTCCATTGGAGCCAATGGCATTGGACCATTCCCCGCCCCTCAGTACGTCCTGTCTCTTCCACCTTGGTGAGGCTTTCACCTCTGCCTGGAATGGTCTGTCAAAATCCTGCCTAGGTTCATGCGGCAGGGTGCCAGCCCAGCATGCCACAACTGACTTGCAAATCACAAGGGGACTAATTCTTCTACAATAAAGATGTTTAGCAATCACCCATCAATCCCTCAATCCCATCCATCCAAGGAAAAGTGGAGCAACCGGTGCTTGTGAAGTGTATGGTATTACTCATAATAGATTCTTGCCAAGAGTATGTAGCCTGGGTCTAATCAAGCCTTTAGATCTAATTCTCAGTTTACAGGAAATAAATAGGATAGAGGAACAAATTAGGTGACATCACAAGGAAATAACTAAATTAAGAATGAGAACATTGTATAAGACAATGGACTTGACTTTGCTCTTTTTTTTCTTTTCTTTCTTTTTTTTTTTTTTTTTTTGAGACAGAGTCTCACTCTGCCGCCCAGGCTGGAGGGCGGTGGTGAGATCTCGGCTCACTGCAACCTCCACCTCCAGGGTTCAAGCAATTCCCTAGCCTCAGCCTCCCATGTAGCTGGGATTATAGGCGCATGCCACCATGCCCAGCTAATTTTTGTATTTTTAATAGAGACGAGGTTTCACCATGTTGGCTAGGCTAGTCTCGAACTCCTGACCTCAAGTGATCTGCCCACCTTGGCCTCCCAAAGTGCTAGGATTACAGGCGTGAGACACTGAACCTGGCCGACTTGACTCTTAGGAAAGTTGAAATCAATAAAAAGTGGTCTATGTAGACTCAAAAGAAATACCCATATGTAGTGCATGAACCAGATCCGATCCTGGTTAAAAAAATAAAAGAAAGGAGGGAATAAAGGAAAGAAAGAAGGAAGGGAGGGAGGGAGGGAGGCGCCAGGTGTGGTAGCTCACGCTTATAATTCCAGCACTTTGGGAGGCTAAGGTGGATGGATCGCTGGAGCCCAGGAGTTTGAGACCAGCTTGGACAACATGGGAAAACCCTGTCTCTACAACAACAACAACAACAAAAATACAGTAACTAGCCAGGCATGGTGACGTGAGCCTGTGGTCCCAGCTACTTGGGAAGTTGAGCTGGGAAGATGGCTTGTGCCTGGGAGGTCGAGGCTGCAGTGAGCTGAGATTACACCACTGCACGCTCACCTGGGTGACAGACAGGGACCCTGTCTCAAAAAAATAAATACAATAAAAAAGAAAGGGCGTGAGGGAGAAAAGAAAGGAGACAGAAAGAAGGAAAGAAGGAGAGAGGAGAAACTACAAAATACATTTTAGGACAATTGGAGAAATTTGGATATGAACTGGGTGTTAGATGACATATAGGAATTATTGTTAATTTTGTTAGATGGGATAATGATATTATATTTATGTAAGACAATAGCTTTATTCAGAGGAGATGCATGCTGGAATATTTAGGGGCAAAGTGTCAAGCATCTATCATTTACTTTGCAATGGTTTGGCTAAAAAATAAAAATAGAAAAGATAAAACAATTATTAAAAAATGCCAATCATTGGTTGTAGAGGTTTTGTCTGTTTGTTTGTTTGAAGCAGAGTTTCGCTCTTGTTGCCCAGGCTGGAGTGCAGTGGTGCAATCTCGGCTCACTGCAACCTCCGCTTCCCGGGTTCAAGCAATTCTCCCGCCTCAGCCTCCCAAGTAGCTGGGATTACAGGCATCTGCCAACACACTCGACTAATTTTTTGTGTTTTTAGTAGAGACAGGGTTTCACCATGTTGGCCAGGCTGGTCTCAAACTCCTGAGCTCAGGTGATCCACCTGCCTCGGCCTCCCAAACTGCTGGGATTATAGGCGTGAGCCACTGCGCTTGCCCATTGGTGGCGATTTGAAAGTCTTTGTATGATTCTTTCTTGTGTATTGTTGAGTATTTTCCAAAATGGAAATTTTAAAGAGACAAAGCAAATTCTGCTCATCTTCAGATAGAAAGATAATCTCTCTCTCACCCACCTTTCTTGTTTCCCCAACAAGCATGCAGTTCTCCCTTCCTCCCCAAGCCCACAGCATCTAGCTCTCTGGTAGGGCTGGCAACTTCTCTCTTACTGAGCTACAGCTCCTGGGGGCAAGGACTTCAGCTTACTTGCCTTTGTGTCTCCCATCCCACCACATTGCCCGGCACACACCGGGCTCAATTAACAGATACTAATGTCTCCTGCGTGCCAGGCACTGTGAAAGTCCTTAATTTTATTCACTGTCGTGGTGGCTTGATGAGGTGGCTGTTTGCATCCCATTTTACATATAAGGAAGCTGAAATGCAGAGAGAGCTTAAGTCAGTTGCCCAAGGGAATACCCCTTTTCCGTGTTAGAGTCCTGCTCATGCATTTATTTATTTTTTTTCAGACAGGATCCCACTCTGTGCACAAGCTGGAGTGCAGTGGCATGATCACGGCTCACTGCAGCCTCAACCCCCCCGGGCTCACTTGATCCTTCCACTTTAGCCTCCTGAGCAGCTGGGACTGCAGGTACAGGCCACCACACCCGGCTAATTTTCACATATTTTTGTAGAGAGGGGATTTCGCCATGTTTGTAGGGAGGGGGTTTCACCAGGCTGGTCTTGGATTCCTGGGCTCAAGTCATCCTTCTGCCTCGACCTCCCAAAGTGCTGGGATTACAGGTGTGAGCCACCGTATCCGGCCGGAGTCCTGTTTAGCCTCAGGTCTGGCTAGCCTGAAAGGCTGTTTATTGCGTCCAAATTAAATCTAAATTCAGTCCTTAACATCCTAATAAGATAGTTGGAGGTGATCATTCCACTTTATGGGGGTAGAAGCTGGACCTGGGGAGGGTAGAGGGTGCCCGAAGGGTTGAATGAGGAAAAGCAGAGCCATGCTTTACATTTTCGCTTCTATTTTATGCCAGGCTGTGACCCGCACCCTGTGGACATAAACTCACTTAGTTCTTACATTGGTCCTCGCAGTGGGGGTGGAGGCAGGTGGTGGACCCTACTGGTCTTGAGCTCAGACCTCGGAGCCAGCAGGCTGGGCTGAATCCAGGATCCCTCATTTCCTGGCTGGTGAACTAAGAAAATGTCTTTTTTTTTTTTTTTTTTTCTTTTTTTGAGAGTTTTGCTCTTGTTGCCCAGGCTGGAGTGCAATGGCGCAATCTCGGCTCACTGCAACCTCCGCCTCCCGGGTTCAAGCAATTCTCCTTCCTCAGCCTCCCAAGTAGCTGGGACCACAGGCACACACCACCACACTCAGTTAATTTTGTATTTTTAGTAGAGATGGGGTTTCACCATGTTGGCCAGGCTGGTCTCGAACTCCTGACCTCAAGTGATATGCCCGCCTTGGCCTCCCAAAGTGCTGGGATTACAGGCATGAGCCACCGTGCCCAGCCCCAAAGCCCTTGCTTTCTGAATACTTCTTTGGAGCATAGTGGGGGGCCAGGGAATAAGGGCCTCTACTCCCCAGTCCTTGCCCCACCTGGCTCCTGTCCTTCACGAGGTGTAGCGCTTCCCAGAGTGGCTGCCTTCTTCCTCTCTGCCTTCTCCCTCCTCCCCTCTCTTCCTTTCCACCCCTTCCTTCCACCTCTTCCTCCCTGCTTCTCTCTCTTCCCTTTTTTCTCCTCTTTCCCCTTCTCCCTCTCTTTTTCCTCCCACCCCTACCCCTTCTTCCTCTTCTGTTCTTTTCTTCTTCTTCTTTTTTTTTAGACAGAGTCTTACTCTGTCACCCAGGCTGGAGTGCATTGGCATGATCTTGGCTCACTGCAACTTCTGCCTTCCAGGTTCAAGTGATTCTCCTGCCTCAGCCTCTCAAGTAGCTGGGATTACAGGTGTGCGCCACGCCCAGCTAGTTTTTGTATTTTTAGTACAGACGAGGTTTCACCATGTTGGCCAGGCTGGTCTCGAACTCCTGACCTCAGGTGATCCACCCACCTTGGCCTCCCAAAGTGCTGGGATTACAGGTGTGAGCCACTGTACTTGGCCTCCTTCTCTGTTCTTACATGAACAGAGCAGAAAGAACACAACCTCAGTTTTTATCCCTCCTTGTCCCTCTCTGGGCCCCAGTTTCCTCAGTTATAAAAAGAGGGATTGGACACTGGGAATGAGAAGGCTACTCGCTTCCCATGTGCACAGGCCAGGACAGATTCTCTGAGCACGAGTGGACTTTGGCCCCTGCCAAGGGTGCTCTGCTACTTCAAGAAGTATCTAGCCTCCTAATCCCTAACTCCATGCCCCAGGCAGCCCATTGGGTGGGGGGTGGTTGAGGAGAGAGAGGTCCCTGGCCTTGGGAGCCGTAGCCCCTCTGGCCAACCCAACTGGCTCATAGCATGGGATGCTGGCTCCACAACCGGTTTCCCTCAGATTGGCAGCCTGTAGACACCACTACAGCTCAGTCCTGGCCCAAGGCGGAGCTGCTAACTCTTCTGGAGTCTCAGGGATTGTTGCCACTGCCTTTAGGGAAGGCTGCCATGAAGGGAGACTGTGTTTTAATGTGCTCCCAAGGCTGGCAACCCTTCGGTGAGAGCCTGTTGGCTGGCCCTGTGTGGTCCTGTTGCCACCTCTCATGGAGAATGATCTTGGAGGGCCAGTGCTGGGAAGCCCCCTCCACAGTGCACTAGCCCAGTGTTCTCCTTGGGCAGATAGAGAACTCAGGCCCCACGAGAGGCAAGGCTTATCCAGGGCACGGCTGCAGAGCTGAGGAGCCAAGAGCCACAGAGTTGTCAGGGATGGGTTGGCAGCCACGTTGTTCTTTGCGCTAGCAGGGGCCAGAGCAGAGGTGGGAGTGGGTGCAAAGCAGGGAGCAGGAGGCCGGGAGGTGGAGGCAGGGAGGCCAGGGCTCTCTCCTGGGTCCTGAGCTGTCCACATTCTACTCATCACGGTGGTGGGAGGGGGGTTCTCCACTCTGATGCTGTGGATGACCTGGGATGGCTCCGGGCCTCAGTTTCCCCATCTATCCATATGAAGCTGGACTCAATCCTTCTTTCAGCAGACCCTGCAGCAAGCCCCTGACGACTTCAGGCTCCCTGCCGGACTCTGGAGATGCACCGATCAACAAGGTCCCCCAGGAGCCTGGGATTCTGAGAGGGGAAATTTGGGGGTCCATCCTGATGTGGGCAAGGCATTCCCTGGATCAAAGAAGAGCTTGTCAGACCCAGAATGGAGGGGCCCTGAGTCCCTCCCGGCCCCTTGGCATCCCGCTCTCTATTCCACAGCCTGCTGGCCTTTTGTGTGTTGCCCACTTAGGAGTGAGGGCCCCAGGCCACATCCTAGGGCATGTTCCCAGCTCGTGGCAGGAGAGGAGGCCTTTGTACCCAGGCAGGCCCGGTCCAGCCTCCCGGGGAAGGTCCCAGTATGACGAGCCTAGGATGATGAGAAGCCCAGGGCCACAGAGCCGGCTTGGTTCCTTGGCAACATCCCGAGGAATCCAGTGGCTGCACACTGGCTCCCTTCCTCTCTCCTCCCACCCTCCTGCCTGCGGGGGCTGGAGGCGGAGGCAGCCAGCACCATTATAAAAAGCCACAGAGCTCTGGCGGCGGCGGCAGCGAGGGAACAGCACTAAGCTCTGCCGCCTGGCTCTAGCCGCCTGCCCTGGCCCCCACCCGGACTCCTGCCCACCCTCAGCCATGGCTCCGATATCTCTCTCATGGCTGCTCCACTTGGCCACCCTCTGCCATCTGACTGTCCTGCTGGCTGGTAAGTGGGGCCTGGACTTGGGCACCAACAGGGTGAGGAGCCCCCGGTGGGGAGCCCCCAGCCCCTTGTCTGTCGCTCAAGCCTGACATCAGGGGTCCCAGACCCTGCCTGGGTAAAGCTCAAGGCCGGTGGCAGCCCCTATTCAGAGATGTGCAGGAGGGGGCTGGGCACCTTCCTTTCCCCAGATGCAGCACTGGACAGATTTCCACTTGCCAGCGACTGCTCTGCCTGACCCAGGGAGCAAAGTGGCTGTGCCTGGAAGCACAGAGAGGTGGTGTGGGTGGCATAAGGGAGCAGGTGTGGGTGTGCCAGGAGGATGGGGTGGAGGGAGCCTGCAGAGGCTCCTGGTGGGCACTGGGGTGGGAGGACCTGGCTGACAGTGGCTGGCTCTTTCCATCCAGCGTTAATGTGTAACCCGCAGCCCTGGCCCTGGGCCAGGCCACAGTTGGGACTTTCTCCTGCCCTGTTTTCAAAGCCCCCAGGATTAGGGGGCCAGGACCAGTGAAGGTCAAAGTCACTGCAGCTCATGGTTGGGGCTTGCCGCTGCTGTGCTGGTCTGTAGCCCCAGTTGCTCTGCCTGTCTACCCATCATGCTGTCTTCCTCCTCCAAGCACAGTGTAGAAGATGCTTTTGCCTCTAGTCACTTGCTTACTGAAGCCCAGGACCTGGTAGGGGTACATAATTGACCATCCTACCTGATATGGATAAGATGGAGGCCCAGAGAGGTTTAGAAACTGGCCTGAGGATGCACAGCCAGCAAGTAGGGCAGGAGAGGGTAAGACTCATGGGACTGAATGCAGAAGAGAGCACAGATGCACGCTCACCACCTCTGTGGGCCACACCACCTCCATAAACCGCTAGCCAGCCCCCTCCTCAGGGATTGCCCCCACCATCCGGCAGGGTGACATTCAGCGAAGGTGAGACTTTGCCTGTGGGCACACAGCAAGTCTAGGAAAATGAGAAGTAGTCCCCAGCTTCCAGATATTTCCATGGAGCAAACTCACCCTGGGGCAGGGAGCAGGTGCGTGGGTGGGTGGGCACGTGGGGATGGTGGAGGCGAATTCCTGCTGGCTGCTTGCTTTCTGGGATTGGGCCCTGAAGCCTGAGGTGTCTGGGGACAGTGAGAACTGGAAAGTGGGGAGTCAGATGGCAGCTGCTTTGCCACAGTCTTGCTGTGTGACCCTGAGAAGGGTCTTGCCTCCTCTGGTCCCAGCTGCTGCATCTTTAAATATAGCTATTACCTCTCCGGTGGGGTGGGGGAGGGTGATGAGGCTCCAATGCCTATGGGGGTGTTTTGAAGAGGGTGGCGGAGGAAGATTACTTTTACTAAGCTTACAGGGGAAAGGGTCCTAGGCTAGGATGGAAAGGGACCCTGGGGGACTCTGGGTGCTCTGACTAGCAGCCTGAGGCTTTAGAACCAGGCTTCTGCCCTCATCTTGGTCATTGGCTTTACTGGAAGATCCTGGGGATTACTGGAACCTTTCTCAGCCTCAGTTTCTCCTCCCATAAAACTGGGCATTTGACCAGGCTCACCTTGGAAGTCCTCTCCAGCGCTGACATGTATGGCTCCGAGAGGCCCTTGGGAGCCCCTTTAGGATGAGGGGGTGGTTTGGAAGCCAGAGAGACCCCGAGAGGAGGCTGGGGGGTTCGTAGCTGCTGCCCTGACTAGTGTGGGGCAGCTGCGTCAGTCCCCAAATGTGGGTTTGTGGGGCTGTGTCAGGCAGGAGGCTTCTGTGCTTTATATAACGAACCTGCAGCTACGAGTCGGCGCAGAGCATTGCCCCCCCACTCCAAGAGCTGACGCATGCACTCCCACTCAAGTCCTGGCAAGAAAGGAAAAAAACGAATCTGTTTTAAGCTCCTATGGCCTATCCCGCTCATTAGCAGTGGGGGTGGATGGAGAGGGCATGGGAGGATAAATTCAAGAGTGTCAGATCCAGGCCCCTGTCAAATTTAAATAAAAATTCCTCCATTTTTCTGTTGGTTAAGGTATTATGTCACAAAGCGCTTCCTTGGGCATTTTGTCCATTCATTCAACAAATACTTATTGGACACCTACTGTGTGACAAGCCTGGTACTAGGTACTGGGGCAGCATCAATAAATAAAACAGCCAAGGACCTCAGCCCTCGGGGTGCTGTAATTCAACTGAAGAGGACAGATAATACACAAACTAAATCAGTAAACAATGTGATCTACTGGAAGGAGAAAAGGTACTGTGATCAAAAAATAGAGAGGGGTGGCTGGGCGCAGGGGCTCATGCCTGTAATCCCAGCACATTGGGAGGCCAAAGTGGGCAGATCACCTGAGGTCAGGAGTTCAAGACCAGACTGGCCAACATGGTGAAACCCTGTCTATACCAAAAATACAAAATCAGCCGGGTGTGGTGGCGCATGCCTATAGTCCCAGCTACTTGGGAGGCTGAGGCAGGAGAATCACTTGAACCTGGGAGGCAGAGATTGGAGTGAGCCGAGATTGTGCCACTGCCCTCCAGCCTGGGTGACAGAGCGAGACTTCGTTTCAAAAAAAAGAAAGAAAGAAAGAAAAGGAAAAGAAAAATAGAGAGCAGGGAAGAGAGGTGTTGACATTTTAAATAGGGGGTGAGGGAAGCCCACTGAGTAGGTGGCTTTGCACAGTTTGGAGGAGGCTGAGGGAGGGAGCCAGGTGGATATCTCTGGATATCTCTAGAGCAGTGGTCCTCAGTGAGTAATTTTGCTCTCCCAGGGGCCATTTGGCAATTTCTAGGGACATTTTTACTTGTTACAAATGTCCCAATGTTTTTGGTTCAGTTGAGCTACTTGCCTCTAATGTGTAGAGGCCAGAGATGCTGCTAAACATCCTCCAGTGCCCGGGATAGCCCCCAAAACAAAGAACTGTCTGGTCCAAAATGTCAGTAGTGTCACTGTTGAGAAACCCTGCCCTAAGGGAAAAATGCTCCAGATGTTAAAAAATGTTTATTCTCACAACCACACTGTGAAGCAGGTATTGTCACGTCCATTTTACAAGTAAGGAAACTGAGGCTCAGAGAGTCTGAGTGACTTGGTTAGGACACACACCTGAGCAATGGCTCAATTTCTCTCTTTATCACCTCACCCAGTGACCCAGGACATTTCCTGAGTCTCCTTCTAAGACCCTGGAAGACTCTTAGAAGTCCTTGAGGTCCAGCCTAAAGGAGACTTCCTCCAAGAAGCCTCCCCTGATCATTTGAAGTTGGAAGTGGTTTCTCCCTCATGTAAACCCCAGTATATTTGTGGTATGTTCTGGAACACCATGTTTCCACCTGGCATCTAGAGTAGCCTAGAACAGTGGGTGTTTAGGGGCTGGGTAGAAAACTAGCTCTGCCACCATGCAGCTGTGTGGCATTGGGCACATTTAACCTCTCTTATTCCCAGCTTCTGCATCTGTGAAGTGGGGATAATAATACTCCCTTTGCAGGATAATAATTCCCTTTGATGTTGGGAATTAAAGAGAGCAGATGTGTACATGCTGGACACCGGGTCTGATACACAGTAGGTGCTCAATTAAAAAAAAAAGCTCTGATACTTTGTGTGCCTGTTTTACCTGTCCATCAGGCTGGGAGCCTTCTGAGGCCAGAGGCATTCCTTATTCATCTCACTGTACCTCACAGCACCCGGCACAGGGCCTGGCAAGAGGAACCAGCATTTGTTGGTTGACTGAATAAGCAGAGTGATCTGATGGCATTTATTGGGATGGAAGCACTCTCTCCAAGCTCAGCACCCGTGCCTATGGGAGAAAGAGCTCAAGGTTAAGGATAAGAGGGCCTGAGATTTTTGTATATACTCAAAAGTAATTCCAGCCAGTGTTGGCTGAATCAGGAAGGGGATGGATGGATGGATGGATGGATGGAAGAAGGGATGGGGAGGGGACGATGAGGGATGGATGAGTGGGTGAGATAAAAGGGGGTGGAAGATTGACAGGTAGGGGAGAGGGAGTGGGTAGATGGATGAATGGAGATGAGTAGGGGATGGGTGGGAGGTGGCAGGTGGGTGAGGAATGGGTAGAAGATTGATAAGAGTGGGTGGACGGATGGATGGATAGGTAGATAGATGCATTAAAGAGAGATAAGTAAATTGAGACTAATTTCATTCAATGGATATTGATTGAGTATCCACCTTGTGCTTGATGCTGGGAAACTGTGATACTAAGACAGACGAGTTCCCTGCCTTCCTGACACTCCTATGACAGATAATAGATGACTGGCTGGATGAGGCATTGTCTCCATTTACAGAAAGGAAAACTTCAGCTCTGAGAAGGGACAGGCTCCCCAGGTTAGTTAAACAATCTTCCTGGCAGAACCAAGAACTTAGCTGGGCCAGGACCATTCAGGGACCGTGGCAGAGAGTGGGGACTTTGGAGACAGGATGACTCTGTGGCTCTTTAAAGCCCTGAAGGTGGGTAATGGCTTTTCCCATGTTGGATTTGGGGCGCACAGAATGGACCTTCTTTCTTATCCATTGGGCAGCC
This sequence comes from Rhinopithecus roxellana, assembly GCF_007565055.1. NCBI lineage: Eukaryota > Metazoa > Chordata > Mammalia > Primates > Cercopithecidae > Rhinopithecus > Rhinopithecus roxellana. The sequence goes on along the minus strand of NC_044568.1, from coordinate 42,125,690 downwards.
TCCCTTGCCTCCTCCTGTCTCTGGTCACTCAGGGGCACCGTATTTTCTGGGGCTTCCTAAAGAAGACACCTGCAGGCCAGTTTAGGGGACTGCCACCTGGCTCCACTCAACAGGGCCTGGGGAGAATGCAGGTGCATCGTTCTGAGGTCCCATTGCAGAAGGAGGGTGGCCAGTCCACGCAGTGACTTTTATATCCTGGTTACTCAGAGAGAAAGGACAGCCCTGTGACCTGGGGAGCCTCTCCTGCACACAGCCCCCAACCCCCTGAAGCTACTAGTGCTGCTCCTTGATGACTCAACCCAGACCTGCTGGTCCTAAACCACCTTCCCACAAAGCAGGGTGGGCCAAAGCTAAGGGGGAGCGATGGAGAGAGGAAGCAACAGACTCTACAAAATCTCTGTGTGTGTGCACACGTGCATGCACCTGTATTTGGGAAAGTGGAGTATGTTTGCATGACCACATTATGTAAGTATTTATGCATGAGCAATTTGTGTTCTGGTGGAGCCCAGGGATGGGCTGGGGGTTTCCCAGGCTCTGAAGTGCTAGATAAGATCAGCTTGCTCTCTTGACTGCCCTGGCCTCCAGATGTTTGCAAAACCCTCTGGGGTCTTGCTTTTGCTGCACATAACCTTGACCCAGATCTGAAACTCCAGCTCTTCCTTGATTTTTACACTCATCCTCCTTGAGCTCACGCTAAGCAGAAAAAAAAAATTTTTGCTGGGGATTTTAGGCGAAGAGAAAAGGTGGAAATGCAGTGTAAACAACTTCAAATGTTTATATCAAATAGTTGGGTTTATTTGTCCTGTCCTGAGGTTTCTCTCTGGCTCCACGTGACACTCAGCTACTGCCTGCCCCTTCTGCCCCACTCTGCCCTTACCCTATTCATACCTTCCATCTCCAACCCTTCCTTCTCCTTACTCTTCTTGCTCCAGGAATTTCAAATGCCTCTTCCCTCCTAGGCAGGATGACTCAGTACCTTTCAGCAACTACTCTCAGGCTCATTCTGGCTCTTAACAGCAGAACAAAGGATCATCTATTCATCAGACCCCACCTTCTTAGAAAGCAGTTGTACTTATACACTTTTAAAAAGTTTATTGCTGGGCATGGTGGCTTGCATCTGTAATCCCAGCTACTCCGGAAGTTGAAGTGGGAGGATCGCTTGAGGTCAGGGGTTCAAGACCAGCCTAGGCAACATAGCAAGACCCTGTCTCTTAAAAAAAAATTAGCCAGGCATGGTAGCATGCACCTGTAGTCCCAGCTACTTGGGAGGCTGAGGCAAGAGATCTCTTTTTTTTTTTTTTTTTTTTTTTTTTTTTGAGACGGAGTCTTGCTCTGTCACCCAGGCTGGAGTACAGTGGTACGATCTCAGTTCACTGCAACCTCTGCCTCCCAGATTCAAGCAATTCTCCTGTCTCAGCTTCCCTAGCAGCTGGGACTAAAGGCGCCCACCATCATTCCAGGCTAATTTTTGTATTTTTAGTAGAGACAAGGTTTCACCATACTGATCAGGCTGGTCCCAAACTCCTGACCTCAGGTGATCCACCTGCCTTGGCCTCCCAAAGTGCTGGGATTACAGGTGTGAGCCACCACACCCAGCCAGGAGAATCTCTTGAGCCCAGGATTTTGAGGTTGCAGTGAGCTAGGATTATACCACTGCACTCCAGCCTGGACAACAGAGCAAGACCCTATTTCTTAATTAAAAAAAAAAAAGGCAGCAGAGAGAAATAAGGCAGAGGTGAGGGAACAGGCAATGCCACAGGCCCAGTGGGGACTGCAGCCGGCTTGGTAGGAGAACCTGTTCCATCACTTGCTGGCTGTGTGACCTTAGCAGATCCCTGTCACTCTCAGATTCATCTCCCCTGCTGCACAATGGACCAGCTAATTTTAAAAATTAACCTGGGCGTGGTGGCTCACGCCTGTCATCCCAGCACTTTGGAAGGCCGAGGAGGGCAGATCACCTGAGGTCGAGAGTTTGAGACCAGCCTGACCAACAAGGAGAAACCCTGTCTGTACTAAAAATACAAAATTAGCCAGGCGTCGTGGCAAATGCCTGTAATCCTAGCTACTCGGGAGGCTGAGGCAGGAGAATCACTTGAACCCGGGAGGCGGAGGTTGCGGTGAGCCGAGATCGTGCCATTGCACTCCAGCCTGGGTGACAACAGCGAGACTCCATCTCAAAACAAACAAACAAACAAACAAACAAACAAACTTTTAATATGTGCCAGTGCCAGGCAAAAAGAACTCTGTAAATAAGAATTCACATTTCTTATTCTTACAACAAGGCTATGAGGTAGATACTATCTTTGTTCCTATTTTACAGGTGGTAAAACTGAGGCATAGAGAAGTTTGGTGGGGGAGGGAGGCTGAGTCAAAGGCCTTGAAGGCCAGGGTGTACAGGTGGTCAGCTTTGGCTTGGGTGGTGTGGCCGGGACAATCTGGCACAGGGTTGGGAAGCCAGATGCCCACAGACATCCCTGCTGACCAGGAACCTCTTTGGACTCAGGACAGCACCACGGCGTGACGAAATGCAACATCACGTGCAGCAAGATGACATCAAAGATACCTGTGGCTTTGCTCATCCACTATCAACAGAACCAGGAATCATGCGGCAAACGTGCAATCGTGTAGGTACTGCCCCCGAGGCCTCTGAAATCCCCTTCAGGCCCTTGGAATATTCCCAGACCTCTGAGAATCTACGTTCACACCTCCCCTCCCAGACCTGGTCTCCTAGGCGAAGGCCTCAGCACACGCTTCTCTTGCCCCTGGCCTGCAGGCCACTTCACTGACCTTAATTTCTGTGCCATATGGCTAAGGTGGAGAGTGGCTTCCTGAATGGCCCAGTGTGGCTGGGGGGGCAGCCGCCCTGGCTTATGGCCTGGAGCAGCCATGAACGGTGGTAATTCCTCCTGGACTGAAGCACATGTTACCCCACACTCGAACCCACTATATTTCATGGGGTGGTGTGGGTAGGCGTAAAGCATGAGGGTCTTATTTAAAATGCAGGTTCCAGACTCTAACAGACCTGGTGCAAATCCTGCCTTCCCCTTTTACTGGCTGGGTGGCCCTGCTTCCATTGCTTATTTTTTGCACCTTGGTTTTCTTGTCTATAAAATGGGTAGCTAGGACAGGATGTAACTAAAGTGCTTGGCAAGGGCGTGGTGGCTAATGCCTGTAATACCAGCACTTTTGAAGGCCGAGGCTGGTGGATCACTTGAGGCCAGGAGTTCAAGACCAGGCTGGCCAACATGGTGAAACTCCATCTCTACTAAAAATACAAAAACTAGCTGGGCGTGGTGGTGGGTGCCTGTAATCCCAGCTACTCGGGAGGTTGAGGCAGGAGAATTGCTTGAACCCAGGAGGCAGAGGTTGCAGTGAGCCGAGATGGCGCCACTGCACTCTGGCCTGAGCAACATTGTGAGACTTCATCTCAAAAAAAAAAAAAAAAGAAAAAGAAAAAAAAAGAAAAGAAAAGAAAAAATAAAAATTAAATTAAAAATAAATAAAGTGCTTGGCAGGGTCTGTCAGTAGTTGCTGCAGAGATCACTATCTCCATCTGACAGAAGAGGAAACAGGGTCATTTGGAGACTTTGGGGAGGGATTGAGTCATTGTCCTCCTGGCTGTTAAGGACCCTGGCCATCTTGGTCACTTCCTTCTCCTGGGGGCTCTCTTGGGTCCTGCCTAACCAGCCAGCCCTGAGGCCTTTCCCCAGGACTGACTTTTGAGCCCTAAAGCAGCCTCAGCCAGACCTAGGGGTCAGGCAGCAGGAAATGGCCAATGGCCCTTTGCTTTCTAGGCTCAGTTAAAGGAAGTCTGGCACTTCCTCTCCGCAATTATGCAGTTTCTAAGGTGGGCAAGGTACTGAGCGTGCTCCTGCCTGACTTCTTTGCTGATCGGTCAAGGCTTACTTCCCCAAGACACCCCCAAGTATTTTTTGTTTTCTAGATGAAAGGGAAAAAGGAAGTAGGGGAGGGGATCACTGTGCCCAGGGGGCCTGCAGGGTCATACTCGCTTCCTGGACTTCTCTAGCTTCCCGGTATCCTGGAGCCAGGTGCCTTTACTTCATCTCTCTGAGCCTTGGTTTCCTCATCTGTAAAATGGACATGAGCCTGGTAGCCACCTTGTGGGATGGATGTAAGGTTTGAACATGGGCAAATGCCAAGCACAGGCCGTGGCATGGAGCCAAGATTTGGAGGGCACTCAGGGTCCCAATGAGGCTGCCACATATTTGGCTCTAACCCCTTCTGCCCGTGAACACACATCAGGAGGGGAGGAGAGGGGCCTGGAGCACAGCCTGTAGCTGTGAAACCGAAGGAGAAGAGCAACAAGACTCACAAAGTCTCATAAGGCCTGTTCCAGAGTGAGGAGGCCCCATCCAGAGCTCACCTGAAGTCCTCTCCCCAGCAGGAGAGTCAAAGCCCAGAGCCCCCTGCCTTAATGGTAACAATATTATCGACATTGTTATTATTTTCAGCTATTACTGATCTGCTCTGAGCCATAATTTAGCTTTTTTTTACAGTAACACAGAAGTAGGGTGATCAACTCGTCCCTGTTTGCCTGGGGACTTTCCCGGTTTTAAAATGGAAAGTCCCTCATCCTGAGTACCCCCTGCATCCCATTTTTTCTGGGATGGGTGGTCACCCTACAGATGGGAGGTTTCCTATCTCCATTTCTCAGGTGAGGACCTGGGAGCTCAGGAGGGCGGGTTTCCCCAGCTGGTCAGCGGCCTCACAGCCGCTAAGTGGGAGGGCAGGATTTCCAGCCAGGTGTGTTCACCTGCAGAGCACTGGTGCTGTGCCCCCACACCACGCTGGCCCGGGTTTCTGGTATCTGGGCATCACTGGATCCCTGTCTTTCTCCCCTGTAGCTTGGAGACGAGACAGCACAGGCTGTTCTGTGCCGACCCGAAGGAACAATGGGTCAAGGATGCGATGCAGCATCTGGACCGCCAGGCTGCTGCTCTGACTCGAAATGGCGGCACCTTTGAGAAGCAGATCGGCCTGGTGAAGCCCAGGACCACCCTTGCTGCCCGGGGAATGGACGAGTCTGTGGTACCGGATCCCGAAGCCACAGGCGAAAGCAGTAGCCTGAAGCCGACTCCTTCTTCCCGGGAGGCACAGACGGCCTTGGGGACCTCCCCAGAGCAGTTGACGGGCGTGACTGGTTCCTCAGGGACCGGGCTCCCCCTCACGACAAAGGCTCAGGATGGAGGGCCTGTGGGCACGGAGCTTTTCCGAGTGCCTCCCGTCTCCACTGCCACCGCGTGGCAGAGTTCTGCTCCCCACCAACCTGGGCCCTGCCTCTGGGCTGAGGGAAAGACCTCTGAGGCCACGTCCACCCAGGACCCTTCCACCCAGGCCTCCTCCACCCAGGCCTCCTCCACCCAGGCCTCCACTACTTCCTCCCCAGCCCCAGAGGAGAACACTCCGTGTGAAGGCCAGCCTGTGTGGGGTCAGGGACAGAGCCCCAGGCCAGAGAACTCTCTGGAGCGGGAGGAGATGGGTCCCGTGCCAGCACACACAGATGTCTTCCAGGACTGGGGGCCTGGCAGCATGGCCCACGTCTCTGTGGTCCCTGTCTCCTCGGAAGGAACCCCCAGCAGGGAGCCAGTGGCTTCAGGCAGCTGGACCCCTAAAGCTGAGGAACCCATCCATGCCACCATGGACCCCCAGAGGCTGGGCGTCCTTATCACTCCTGTCCCTGACGCCCAGGCTGCCACTCGGAGGCAGGCAGTGGGGCTGCTGGCCTTCCTTGGCCTCCTCTTCTGCCTGGGGGTGGCCATGTTCGCCTACCAGAGCCTCCAGGGCTGCCCTCGAAAGATGGCGGGAGAGATGGTGGAGGGCCTTCGCTACATCCCCCGGAGCTGTGGTAGTAACTCATATGTCCTGGTGCCCGTGTGAACTCCTCCGGCCTGTGTCTAGTTGTTTGATTCAGACAGCTGCCTGGGATCCCTCATCCTCATACCCACTCCCACCCAAGGGCCTGGCCTGAGCTGGGATGATTGGAGCGGGGAGGTGGGATCCTCCAGGTGCACAAGCTCCAAGCTCCCAGGCACACCCCAGGAGGCCAGCCTTGACCATTCTCCACCTGCCAGGGACAGAGGGGGTGGTCTCCCAACTCACCCCAGCCCCAAAACTCTCCTCTGCTGCTGGCTGGTTAGAGGTTCCCTTTGACGCCATCCCAGCCCCAATGAACAATTATTTATGCCCAGCCCCCTCTGACCCACGCTACCCTGTGAGTACTATAGTCCTCCCATCTCACACATGAGCATCAGGCCAGGCCCTCTGCCCACTCCCCGCAATCTCATTGTGTCTCTTGGTCCTGCTGCAGTTGCCAGTCACCCCGGCCACCTGCGGTGCTATCTCCCCCAGCCCCATCCTCTGTACAGAGCCCATGCCCCCACTAGTGACGTGTCTTTTCTTGCATGAGGCTAGTGTGGTGTTTCCTGGCACTGCTCCCAGTGAGGCTCTGCCCTTGGTTAGGCATTGTGGGAAGGGGAGATAAGGGTATCTCGTGGCTTTCTTCTTTGGTCTACACTGTGCTGAGTCTGAAGGCTGGGTTCTGATCCTAGTTCTACCATCAACCCCCCAAGGTACTCCCATCTGTGAAAGGAAAGAGGGAGGTAAGGAATATCTGTCCCCCTGACATCACTCATTGACCTGAGGCCCTTCTCTCCAGCCCCTGGATGCAGCCTCACAGTCCTTATGAGCAGAGCACCTTAGACAGTCCTTGCCAATAGACTAGCTTGTCTTTGGACCCGGAGGCCCAGAGGGCCTGCAAGGGAGTGAGTTGATAGCACAGATCCTGCCCTGTGGGCCCCCAAATGGAGGTGGGCAGAACAGAGACCATCCCTGAAGGCCCCGCCCAGGCTTAGTCACTGAGACACCCCGAGCTCTGCCTCCCCTTACCCCCTAAGAGGGAGGAGGGAGGGCTCCAGACACATGTCTAAGAAGCCCAGGAAAGGCTCTGGGAGCAGCCACACTCCTGACTCTTCTTCAGAGACTCCTGCAGGCAGCCAGGCCACAAGACCCTTGTAGTCCCACTCCCCACACGCCAGATTCTTTCATGAGGCCTGGGTTCCCCTCCCACCTCTCTCACTCCTTGAAAACACTGTTCTCTGCCCTCCAAGACCTTCTCCTTCATCTTTGTCCCCATCGCAGACAGGACCAGGGATTTCCATGATGTTTTCCATGAGGCCCCTGTTTGTTTCTGAAAGTGATGCTACCCGGGAAGGGGGCTGGGACATGGGAAAGGGGAAGTTGCAGGCATAAAGTCAGGGGTTCCCTTTTTTGGCTGCTGAAGGCTCGAGCATGCCTGGATGAGGCTGCACCAGCCGGCCTGGCCCCTCGGGGTCTCTGGTGGCAGCTCACCACTCCCTTGGATTGTCACCGAAGGTGACCCTTGCTCTACCTGAGGGGCCTCTTATGGGCTGGGTTCTACCCAGGTGCCAGGAACACTCCTTCACAGATGGGTGCTTGGAGGAAGGAAACCCAGCTCTGGTCCATAGAGAGCAAGACGCTGTGCCGCCCGGCCCACCCGGCCTTTGCACTCCCCTGCTGGGCGTGGTGCAGTATATTCAGGAAGTTCAGGGCCTGGCTCAGGTGGGGTCACTCTGGCAGCTCAGAGAGGGTGAGAGTGGAACGATGCACTTTGTTCTGGCTCTTCTAGGCTGGGAGAGCCTTCCAGGGGTGGGGCACCCTGTGATGGGGCCCTGCCTCCTTTGTGAGGAAGCTGCTGGGGCCAGCTGGTCCCCCTTCCATGGACTTTGTTAGTTTCTCCAAGCAGGACACGGACAAGGATGATCTAGGAAGACTCTGGAAAGAGTAGGTTGATCCTTTTACTTTTCCAACCCTCATCACCAATGTCTGTGACATTTTGTATTTTACTAATAAAATTTAAAAGTCTTGTGAATCAATACGGGTGATTTCTCTGGGGACAAGTCCAGCAACCAGGGCTTCAGAGGGGAAGGAACGGGGCAGGGGTGGGCAGGCCAAGACCCCTTTCAGCCCTGGAGACCCCTATCTTCAGTTCACCTGGGGCAGAAAAGCAGACATTTTTACAGTCAGCAAGAGAAGAAGCACCAGGGATTGGAGTGAGGAGTGCTGAATCCTTGGCCCAGCTCTGTTCTGCCCGGCTGTGTAATGTTGGGCCAGGGCCTTCACCTCTCTGGGTCTGCATAAATGTGAGTATGGGGCCTCTCCTAGTCTGGCAGGACTCTCCCTAGTCTGACAGGACTCAGAATCCCTCATGAAGCCCTACCCCATGCCTGCTGAACCACCGTCCCAGGGGCCCTGGGACCACTGTCAGTGACCTGGTGCCCCATATGGAAACTGGCCCTTAGTTTCCTCTTTGCAGCCTTCCTAGTTCAGATGAAGATCAAAGAGGGATTACTTCTTAAGGGACTTGGGAGTTCATAGATGTGCCCCAAGTGTGAGCCTCCTGGTGGCCTAAGCTCTTCAGTGTCCTGGGAGGCTTCCTAAGAGCTGCTGTGTACAGTTGTGCAGGTTGGAAACTGCACAAGGCTGCCACAGACCAAGTCCAGCCTACTGGTATCCAATATTTCATGAATGTTAGGATGCATCCTTTTCACACTATAACATGTTTGGAATTGAGACTCGTTTTGTAATCAATGGCTTGTCACCGCTTAATTGGCAGGCTTTTTTTCTTTATTAGTAATTTATTAAATATCAGAACATCTTACCATCAATCATATCTTAGATTCAATGTCTACATGAATGGTGTTTTTTAGTAGGCAGGTCCAGGCAGCAGCTGCCATTTGAGACAGAGCAGGCTTGGGTCAACAATCCCATTTCCTACAATCCCCTCCACCTCCTGAATCTCCTGGATCTTGTAGCCACATCAGTTACCATTTATCATTGCCTTTCTCTTGTTTTTCGTATAGTGAGGATATTTTTCTATGAGCCCAAGTCTCCATCAAAAGTAGGTCAAGGGCCGGGCATGGTGCCTCACACCTGTGATCCCAGCACTTTGAGAGACTGAAGTGGGCAGAGCACTTGAAGTCAGGAGTTCGAGACCAGCCTGGCCAACATGGTGAAACCCTGTCTCTACTAAAACTACAAAAATTAGCCAGGTGTCGTGGCACACCCCAGTAATCCCACCTACTTGGGAGGCTGAGGCAGGAGAATGGCTTGAATCTGTGAGGCGGAGGATGCAGTGAGCTGAGATCACGCCCCTGTACTCACTCCAGCCCAGGCCACAGCGAGACTCCATCTAAAAAGCAAACAAACAAACAAAAAAAGTAGGTCAAGGAAAGCCAGACCATGATGGGCACATGGCTTCTCTCATACCCTGCTGGCTTCCCTTGTTTCACTACCTGCTAAACCTCATAGAGATTCGGGCTTGCAGGAATCATTCTGCCTCTGTGCAATGCTGTCAGTTCCAGCTCTCCCCTCTGCAGTGAGCTCCCCCCGCTCTGCCCCAAACCCAAGCTTGTCCAGCTTTCGCCCCTTCCCACCCCGAGGAAGGAGCTCCACCGCAGGCCTGGTTCCGGCCCCCAAACTCTCCCTGCACACCACC